>NC_080540.1:9770817-10070817 GCF_028640845.1 Ahaetulla prasina
GGAGCTGCTGATCCAATTCTACAGAGGAATTATTGAGTCTGTCATTTGCACCTCTATAACTGTCTGGTTCAGTTCTGCAACCCAACAAGAAAACACAGACTTCAGAGGATAATTAGAACTGCAGAAAAATAATTGCTACCAACTTGCCTTCCATTGAGGACCTGTATACTGCACACGAATCAAGAAGAGGGCCGTGAAAATATTTTACAGATCCCTAGCATCCTGGACATAAACTGTTTCAACTCCTACCCTCAAAAGCGCTATAGAGCACTGCACACCAGAACAACTAGACACAAGAACAGTTTTTTCGAAGGCCATCACTCTGCTAAACAAATAATTCCCTCAACACTGTCAGACTATTTACTGAATCTGCACTACTATTAATCGTTTCATAGTTCCCATCACCAATCTCTTTCCACTTATGACTGTATGACTATAACTTGTTGCTGGCAATCCTTATGATTTATATTGATATATTGATCATCAATTGTGTTGTAAATGTCGTACCTTGATGAACGTATCTTTTCTTTTATGTACACTGAGAGCATATGCACCAAGACAAATTCCTTGTGTGTCCAATCACACTTGGCCAATAAAATTCTATTCTATTCTATTCTATTCTATTCTATTCTATTCTATTCTATTCTATTCTATTCTATTCTATTCTATTCTATTCTATTCTAAAGTATATTGACCCCGACAATACACTGTTCACCAAGCACTTATGGATGTTTTAAAAAAACACCTATAAATAAAATGATTTTAAAAAATCTACCCCAATGGGGACAAATTATATTTATCAATCATGGATTTATGATTTTGGGGGGGAATAAGGTGGGACAGTAAGACAGGGAACAGAAGAACTTGGAAGAGCTTATGGCTTTGCTGGCTACACGGGAGTTCATTGCAAAGAATGGGACTTCTTTTTTTCTCTTGGAGATGTCTGATCATAGAAACCAGAAGGCAAGAAAGAGGAGGCAGGCAATGGGTAGGATTCAGAATATAAAAATAATAATATTTTATGTCATGATTAAGGATTAAGTCACGGATTAGAAATAAATATTACTTGAATTTCAATATACGAAGAAGACACATTAAAACTAACACGAGGGAAATAGCAGAATATCCAACCAAAAAACCCTCTTTCACAGCAATGCGGACAATACCTGTTTTCATTCTCAAAAGCTATTTAATGCCTTTCTTAGAAATGCAACATTATCCACCTGTACTCAAAACCACAATGTATTTTCTGCTCAAGCCACAACCTCTTTGCATATTTTTTTACCATGTATTTTTTAGAAGTTTTAGCAGCTTACTGGGACCACTCGGAAACTCTGCTTATCACTCTCAGATATTTTGTGCAAAGGATATGCTGGCTAGGAAATTCTGGCCTTAAAATCTGGAAGACATTCAGGATGCAGAAGGATGAAACTGAATGTTGCGTTTCTCTAAGACACATTAACACTAACATGAGGGAAATAGCAGAACATTAAAAAAACATACAACAAGCCTCTGTACCAGGTGTGGGTTCTAAATTTTTTTACTACGGGTTCTGTGGCTGTGGCTTATTTTGTGGGCGTGGCTTCATGGTAATATAACAGTGGGCGTGGCTTGGTCATGTGACTGGGGTAGGTATGGTTTGGTGGTCATGTGACTGGGTGGGCGTAGCTGGGTAATCATGTGACTGGGTGGGAGGGGCCAACTTGATGTCACTCACGTCAAAGGTTGATGTCACTGACATCAATTTCCCTGTCTATTTATTTACTACTACTGAACATCCAAAATATACTATTAAATCCTATGTATATATGCCATATGTGTACATACATATTACATAGTATAGCGTATATAGGCACACAAAAAGATACATTATCTAATATATATATATATATATATATATATATATATATATATATATATATATATATATATATATATATATGTGTGTGTGTGTGTGTGTATATATATATATATATATATATAGGTCTTTGGTTGTTCGGTTTTCTCCCGTGTAAATTGGAAGTGTCTTGGCGGCGTTTCGAAGTCTCATTCGTCATCTTCGGCTTCAACTTCGTGCTTCTGGGAGCAATGTGTGATCGCAGCTGTTTCTTCCTTTAACTGCTAGTGGGGTTTGAACTGATTGGGTAGCTTGGCTGTGCTCTGATTGGATGGGGGTTTTCTGTGCTCTGATTGGCTGGGGGTGTCCTGTGTTGGTGGGGGCTTGGTTGTGCTCAGTCTAATCTGTGCTGCAGGGGGATTTGAGCTGGTGAGCTGCACTGCTGCTGTTTGGCTTCGTGTTCGTGGTCGTGCTACATCTTCGTAGTGGGTGTCAGTCTGCTGCATGTATGGATTGGAGGGGTTTGAAGTGGCTAATGTTGCAGCTGTGGTCTGGCTTCTGGTCCTTGGTCGTGCTTCCTGATCAGTGTGGGTTTGGGTGTGCTTCTGGGTGGATGTGTGGTGGTGACATCCTGTGTGGACCTCGTGAGTGTGGGTCTGGTGTCATTCCTCGTGTTAGGGACACGTTTGTCAATAAGGGCAGGTTTCAAATGGCTGGTAGGCGGAGGTATCATCTCGTTTGTTCATGCTGTGTGCGTTTTCTATCTCAATGCTTCTCTGAGTTATTCTGTTGTTAAAGTGTTCAGTTTTGGCGATAGTTCTGGTCTTTTTAAAGTCAATATCGTGTCCTGTGACTTTCAAAGTGTTGGACCAGGAAGAAGTTGGTTCCTCTTTTTGAATGAGTTCTTGTGTTCTTCAATGCATGCATATTCTTCTGTTAGTTTTGTCAATGTATGTGGTGGGGCAGGGTGCATGGGATTTCATATACTCCTTGATTTTCTAACTCAATTTTGTCTTTGGGGTTTCTTAGGATGGTGGATATTTTTTGGTTTGTGCAGAATGCTGTCTTGATGTTATGTTTGTGGATGATCTTGCTGATTCTGTCTGTGGTGCCTTTTATATATGGGAGGAGGGCTGTGCCATTTTCTTGCTCTCTGTCTTGGGTTTTAGTTTCTTTTTGGATTAGTTTGGTAATCTTATTTCTCTGGAATATTAATCCTTGTTTCTCTGGAATCAGAAATAAGATTACCAACAATGCACAAAACCCAGAACGGTCTGCACCACAGGCTAATCCTCCTGGCGCTCTTTTCAGTTCTGCACCAAAATATCCTCTTAAGTGATCCTTTCATCCGCCTGCACGAATGTGCCTGAGAACACAGCTTCAACTGGTCCAGCTGCTAAATGCACTTTGTCAGAACCGCCACAATCTGGTCTTCTTGCTCATTTCACTGCTCTGCCACGTGTCATCCTTCCCTCACTCCCAGTCACTGGACCACTGATGGACTCTTCCTGACCCCTCCAATGTGGTTCCCTGCCTCACCCACAGATTCTGAGCAGAAGCTTAGCCAGCTCCCTTGACAGCCGCTCTGGCTGTTCAAACCAAGGCTCTTAAGCACTGCTGAAGATGACGAATCCCTCCTCGCCAGACGCCTTCTAACAACCCTATATCAAACAGTGAAACCTCAGAAACTGTATATATCTTTATATATATGTATATATATATATATATATATATATATATATATATATATATATATATATATATATATATATATATGTTCTGTTATTTTTCCTCCTGTATATTCTTGGTGTTCCTCCCTGTCATCATCAGGCTTTAGCTTCCTATTTGTTTCTTCTCCTCTGCTCCTCCTGATGATGACTCATCACCTCACTCATCCGAATAACCAGACCTTCTAACACCCATCTCAGAAACTTATATATATATATATATATATATATATATATATATATATATATATATATATATACTGTATGTACACACACACAGAAACACACCCCTCTTCTAAAACTATACACATTCAACCTCACTTACTACATTTGGAAAAACACACCTAGAGTCCACTTTCTGCCACAAATTTAACTATAACTTCTGTACATTTAGAACATTACAAATACCTTCAGATGTTCTTCCCTAACTTGCACATGACTTTTTGAGCCAGGAGATCATGGATTGAGTAAAATGTGGTGAAACTCACTTAACAATCTTGTAGCAACCAAAATTTTGGACTCAATTCTGGTCATAAGGCAAGGACTATCTCTGCCTTCCTCTGCATGGCAGCCTCCTTCCTCCTTCTCCTTTCTGGCAATTTTCCTCTCTTGGCACCAAAATAATCCAGACGATAGAAGGTTTCCTGCTGGAGCAGGGGGTTGGACTAGATGGCCTCTAAGGTCCCTTCCAACCCCAGATTGCTGTCCTATTTCAAAGCCTCTTCTGAAGCCAAGTCTAGTACCAGGGTTTGTGGTCCTTCCTTCCTCTTCTCTCTCTCTCTTTTCTCTCTCTCCCTTCCCTTCCTTCCTTCCTTCCTTCCTTCCTTCCTTCCTTCCTTCCTTTCTTTCCCTTTATCTTCCTTTTTGTCTTTCTCTCTCCTTCCGTCCCTTTCTTTCTTTCTTTCTCTCTCTCCCTCCTTCCTTCCCTCTATCTCCCTCTTTCTTTTTTTCTCTCTCCCTCCCTTTCTTTCTTTCTCACCCTCCCTCCTTTCTACATTTATTTCTCTCTCTTCCTCCCTCCCTCTTTCTCTCTCTTCCATTCTCTCTCTCCCCCTTTCTTTCTCTCTCTCAAGTCTTAAAGGAGGCAAGTTTCAAGACGCCTGGAGGCGGCGGGTCAGTAACAGTGGTGGGGGGTGGGGCAGCGGTGGCAGCGGGAGTGGGGGCGGCAGAGGTGGTGGCAGGGCAGCAACAAACATGGCAGGCGGGGCGAGCAACCAGCGACCGGTTTGGAGGCGTGGCCAGCCATCTTTTACTACCGCTTCTGTGAACTACTAAACATTTTTACTACCGGTTCTCCCGAACCGGTGAGAACCGGTAGCAACCCACCAGTGCTCTGTACAATAAAAAGATAAATTAGACCCCCCACAACTTACTAGCACTATATATCTAACAAAATTGAGCAAATTAAAAGCAGCCCCAAACAAACGCCAGAGGAGCTAGACACAGGGCCAAGCAGAAGCTACCACCCAATCAGAGAAAAGCTCTGTTTCCTAAGAAGAAAAGTATGAAACTAACTCAGATTGAAAGATGAAAAAGATCCGTTATCTGGAGATTAAGGGTGAGCTGATTGCAAAGTGAACTGAATTTTGAAAGCTGCAGTCTTGAATTTGCTCTCAAAGCAGCAAGAAGAGCTCCATGGGCAGATTTTGTGGGGAAGATGATGATCCAGGTTAGTGTAGTGGTGAAAGCTACAGGTTAGAGACTGGGAAATACTCAGCTGCAGTCCCCCTAAAGTGTGAAGCCATCTGTGCAGCTTTGGCCAGTCCTATCAGGCCTAGGCCTAAGCAAGAAAGGGGGAAACCACTTGACTTGACTGACCTGAAGGTCACAAACCCGAACATCTAGTGTAAGGCCCAAGGATGCTGGATGAAAAGCCACGAATTATAATTCTGCTTAAGCATAAAGCTTTCATGACCTATGGAATATTGAGAGGCAAAAAGTAGATCACAGTAGGTAGATAGGCTGTCTGTCTGGGGGACATTTACCCTGTAAATTACAGCATGCTACCCAGGAAGTGCTTTCTATGCCATCCTGAGTTTCAACCGGTTCACTGGCTGCTGCGTATAAATGCGCACATGTGCAGTGTGCACGCACCAAATGCGTCAAAGGAGGCATGGGGTAAGTAGAACAGCAGGCGGGGGAAGGTGATCAGCTGTGGCGCACAATCTTTTCTTTTACTTTTAAAATCATTTTTTTACAAACTATTCCACCGAATAGGTTGTAAAAAAATGCTTTTAAAAGTAAAAAAAAAGGGTCTGACGATCGTGCGGCTCAGCTGTGATTGCCAGAGCCTTTTTTTTAACCTTTTAAAAGCATTTTTAAAAGAACCAGCAAGCGAGCAAGCGGGCAACTGGGAGACTGGGTGGGCATGGGCGGGTGGGAGGAATTTTTGCAGTCGGCTCTCCGAATCACCCACTGCCATCGCTACCAGATAGCCTGATCCGGTCCGAACCAGGAGCATTTCGTCCCTGTGGTGTTGCCACGTCCTAAATCCTTGGGAGCCACATTAAATAAGTCATTAAGATTTGGGGTTTCGGGAGGCTTTGATCTCCATTGAGAGACACCCCAAACATTGTACAGTTCTGTAAAAAAGTCTTTAACTTTTAGGGCTCAGCACATAACTAATCTTCAAGGTTAAGTATTTATTTATTTATTTATTTATTTATTTATTTATTTTGTCATAACAATATGTAGTATCATACAAAAGATTATATCATATATAAACACATATATGAGTAAATATAAGGAGGTATAAGCATATATGTATATAGGAAGAAGAAAAGAAAAACAATAGGACAGGAACGGTAGGCATGTTTGTGCACTTATGCACGCCCCTTATGGTCCTCTTAGGATTGGGGTGAGGTCAATAGTAGAGAGTTTTAGGATTATGGGAGGAGACCACAGAGTCAGGTAAAGTATTCCAAGCACTGATGATTCTGTTACAGAAGTCATATTTTCTGCAATTTAGATTAAAGCAGTTGACATTAAGTTTAAATCTATTGGTTGCTCTAGTATTATTGCAATTGAAGCTGAAATAGTCTTTAACAGGAAGGACATTACAATAGATGATTCTGTGAGTTAAACTTAGGTCTTGTCGAAGGCGACCAAGTTCCAAGTTTTCTAAGCCTAGGATTTCAAGTCTGGTGGGATAAGGTATTTTGTTGTTTGTAGCATCACATTTCACTATTTCACTTGGCTCAGTTGCAAAGGGTCGGTTGCTAGAAGTCAAAAATGACTTGATAGCTTTAATCAGTGAAAACAACTGGCAGACCCCTTAGGTAGAGACAGAACAAGCCTTTCCTATCTGGAGATGGAAGTCAAGGGGGCAACATCTGTGCCTAGAAAGCAGACCATACAGTAGGCGGCCTCTGAGGTTGATTTTAAAGAGTTAAAAGCATCAAGTACTGTATTGCTAGAAAGGATGGGAGGAGAGGAGACGCCCAGAGGAACTTCCTCTTCCGGATGACTGCATGGGAGGAAAGTGGTTATAGTGGCTCTGTGGTCTTCCCAGGGTCGAAGCAGCAGCTGGCGGGTGAGTTGAGGGCAGCAGGTGGGAGGAGAGTCCGGGAGCAAGTCGGGCTGTTCGGTTCCCTCCACGGCCTGGAAGCAGAGAAGCAACTGGGCTGAAGCAGGTCAGCTGCTGCTGCTGCAGGTTCCTTCCCTCCCCAAATGGAAGCCCACTGGGGCTGCAGGCTGTGAAACTGGTGGCTGCAATTTTCTGCTGGTGGGAAGATTTGAAAAGTCTCTTTAAAGTTTAAGTTTGATTCTTTGGGAATGGCTATTGAGATTCCCTTCTATCTTGACCCTATCTACTGGGGTGTTGGGTATTCCTGCCAGGTTGGTGTCATCTCAAATTTGATGAGTTTGGTGAATATAAATCACCAGGACCTGATTCTCAGAACAGCAGGATTGGGAGGGAGCTGGCAGATGTTATCTCAGAACCCTTGTATCATATCCTTCAAAAATCCTGGAACATTGAGGATTGGAAAAGAGCCGATGTAGTTCCCATCTTCAAAAAAAGGGAAAAAACAGACCCAGGAATCTACAGACCAATCAGCCTAACACTGATACCTGGGAAGATAATGGAAAAAATAATTTTAAAAAACAGATCATGCCAATCGTATTTCATTCTTTGACAAAATGACTGAATTAGTAGACCAGAGAAATGCTGTGGACATTGTATATTTGGACTTCAGCAAGGCATAAGATAAAGTAGACTACAACCTACTTTTTGATACGCTAGAAAAATGATGGATAGATAGCATCACCAACAGATGGATTTATAACTGGCTGACAAGCCCTACTCAACAAGTTGTCCTTCATGGTACTACATCTACATGGAGGAAGGTGAGCAGTGATATGCCAGACAATTCTGTCTTAGGCCCAGTATTTTTCAGTATCTTCATACATGACTTAGATGAGGGAATAGAAGGGGAACTCATCAGGGGCGGGTTTCAAAACCCATCGCTACTGGTTTGCTGGTGGGTGGGGCTGCTTGAGCCAATGCGCAGAAGCATCTGGGTGGGTGGGCGGAGACTCCCGCTCCCACCACTACCGGTTGTCCAATCACTGAACTCATCAGATTTGCAGATGACACTAAGCTGGCAGGAATGGTCAACACCCAAGAAGACAAGCTTAGGATCCAAAAAGATCTTGACAGACTTGAAACAATGGGCCCTAACCAACAACATGAAATTTAATGTGGAGGAAAACAAGATTTTATACTTAGGCAGGAAAAATGAAAGGACCTTGGACTGCTAATGGATGATCACTTAAATATGAACCAGCAGTATGCGGCAGCAGCCAAAAAAGTTAATACAATTTTTAGTTATGTAGACATAGGAATCACGTGAATGTTTAGTACTGCTTTATATAAAGCCTTAGTAAGACCATACCTGGAATACTCCATGTAGTTTTCATCACCACATTACAAAAAAGATGAAACTTTGGGAAAAAGTGCAAAGAAGAGCAACTAAGATGATTAAAGGTCTAGAGACATCAAGAATAGTTGCAGGATTTGGATTTGGTTAGTCCAGAGAAAAGAAGGATTATAGATGACATGATAGTGGTATTCCAGTACTTCAAAGGTTGCCACAAAGAGGAGGAAGTGAACTTATTTTCCAAAGCCTCAAGAGTTCCCTCAATGTGGGCATAGTTCCATTGAGGACTGCACGTTGAGTACAATTTGTTAGTGAGTTATGAATCCATCTGTGTGATTGGATGTCTCTGTGCCACATTCTTTAAAAATAAAAACTTTCAATCTACTTTGTCAGATGCTTTTTATTGAACTCTAAGTATACTGTGTGTAATGCATTTTACTGGTCCACTAATTTAGTCATTTTGTTGAAGAATGGAATAAAATTTCTTTGGCATGATCTGATTTTAATAAACCCTTTCTTGGCTTCTACCGGTGGTTACAACTTCTAATAATAATAATAATAATAACAACAGAGTTGGAAGGGACCTTGGAGGCCTTCTAGTCCAACCCCCTGCTCAGGCAGGAAACCCTGCACCATCTCAGACAGATGGTTATCCAACATTTTCTTAAAAATTTCCAGTGTTGGAGCATTCACAACTTCTGCAGGCAAGTCGTTCCACTTATTAATTGTTCTAACTGTCAGGAAATTTCTCCTTAGTTCTAAATTGCTTCTTTCCTTGATCAGTTTCCACCCATTGCTTCTTGTTCTACCCTCAGGTGGTTTGGAGAAGCCGACTTCTTCTTTGTGGCAACCCCTGAGATATTGGAACACTGCTATCATGTCTCCCCTAGTCCTTCTTTTCATTAAACTAGACATCCCCAGTTCCTGCAACCGTTCTTCATATGTTTTAGCCTCCAGTCCCCTAATCATCTTTGTTGCTCTTCTCTGTACTCTTTCTAGAGTCTCAACATCTTTTATACATTGTGGCTGCACACTGCTGGGTCATATCTAAATGGTTGTCCACTAGGACTCCAAGATCCCTCTCACAGTTACTACTATTGAGCAAGGTACCACATATACGGTACCTGTGCATTTTGGGTTTTTTTGTCTAAATGTAGAACCTTACTTTTTTCACTGTTGAATTTCATTTTGTTAGATAGCACCCAATGTTCAACTTGGAGTCTTGGGATACTCCACTGCATACTTCCCTCCATGTGGATGTAGTTCCATTGAGGACTACACGTTGAGTGCGGTTGGTCAGCCAATTACAAATCCATCTGGTGGTGGTGCTGTCTAACCCACATTTTCTACTTTATCTAGTAGTAGGTTATGGTCTACTTTATCAAATGCTTTACTGAAGTCCAAGTAAATTATATCACAGCATTCCTCTGGTCTACTAATTTTGTCACTTTCTCAAATAATGCAATAAGATTAGTCTGGCATGATCTGTTTTGACAAACCCATGTTGGCTTTTGGTTATTACTTTGTTTGCAGTATTTGGTGATTATCTTTCCAGGATCTTTCCAGGTATTGTTTCTTACTTCCTTGCCATTTTTCTCTTTAGTGGACCATTTCCTTGACATTTTCTTGTTATATATATGTTGAAAGAAACTTGTTTTGTTATCTTTAACTTTTGTTCCAAGTCTTTGTTCATACTCAGCCTTTGGTTTCCTGATTTCATCTTTGCAAATTCGCTATCTGCTGATAATTCTGCCTTAGTTATGTGTCCTCTTTCCATTTTTTGTACTTATCCTTTTTGTCTTTCAGTTTATCAGAGAGATCTTTATGCAGCCATGCTGGCTGCTTCTTGGATTTCTTGTTTTTCCTTTTTAGTGATATTGTGTTGGACTGGGCTTATATGATCATATTTTCCAGTGTTTCCCACGCTCTTGCATTGTGTTTTCTCTTTTAGGATTTTTATCCATGAAATATTGCTTCGGCGCTGAATTTGTTAAAATCAGCTCTTCTAAAATTGAAGACACTTGTTGGATTATAGTCTTTTGCTTGTGTTTGCATTATATTGAATTCCAGTAAGACGTGGTCACTTGTCCAAGGTTCCGACAACTTCAACTCCTTCTCTTCTCTGTACTCTTTCTAGAGTCTCAACATCTTTTATACATTGTGGCTGCACACTGCTGGGTCATATCTAAATGGTTGTCCACTAGGACTCCAAGATCCCTCTCACAGTTACTACTATTGAGCAAGGTACCACATATACGGTACCTGTGCATTTTGGGTTTTTTTGTCTAAATGTAGAACCTTACTTTTTTCACTGTTGAATTTCATTTTGTTAGATAGCACCCAATGTTCAACTTGGAGTCTTGGGATACTCCACTGCATACTTCCCTCCATGTGGATGTAGTTCCATTGAGGACTACACGTTGAGTGCGGTTGGTCAGCCAATTACAAATCCATCTGGTGGTGGTGCTGTCTAACCCACATTTTTCTACTTTATCTAGTAGTAGGTTATGGTCTACTTTATCAAATGCTTTACTGAAGTCCAAGTAAATTATATCGACAGCATTCCTCTGGTCTACTAATTTTGTCACTTTCTCAAATAATGCAATAAGATTAGTCTGGCATGATCTGTTTTTGACAAACCCATGTTGGCTTTTGGTTATTACTTTGTTTGCTTTTAGGTATTTGGTGATTATCTTTTCCAGGATCTTTCCAGGTATTGTTTCTTACTTCCTTGCCATTTTTTCTCTTTAGTGGACCATTTCCTTGACATTTTTCTTGTTATATATATGTTGAAAGAAACTTGTTTTTGTTATCTTTAACTTTTGTTCCAAGTCTTTGTTCATACTCAGCCTTTGGTTTCCTGACTTCATCTTTGCAAATTCGGGCTATCTGCTGATAATTCTGCCTTAGTTATGTGTCCCTCTTTCCATTTTTTGTACTTATCCTTTTTGTCTTTCAGTTTATCAGGGAGATCTTTATGCAACCATGCTGGCTGCTTCTTAGATTTCTTGTTTTTCTTTTTTAGTGATATTGTGTTGGACTGGGCTTATATGATCATATTTTCCAGTGTTTCCCACGCTCTTGCATTGTGTTTTCTCTTTTAGGATTTTTATCCATGAAATATTGCTTCGGCGCTGAATTTGTTAAAATCAGCTCTTCTAAAATTGAAGACACTTGTTGGATTATAGTCTATTGCTTGTGTTTGCATTATATTGAATTCCAGTAAGACGTGGTCACTTGCCCAAGGTTCCGACAACTTCAACTCCTTCTATCGCTTCTCTGTTACTAAGAATTAGGTCGAGTATAGTTTTTCCTCTAGTTCCCACTTTTACCTTTTGGATGACATAGTTGTCAGCTAAGTTGGTTAGAAATCTTTTCGGTCTCCTACTTGCTGTAGAGTTTGTCTCCCAGTTGATATCAGGGTGGTTAAAGTCTCCCATTACATCCTGAGGTTGCCCTTTTGATATAGTTTGTAATCCACACATGTATTGAAAATGAAAGATGAATAAAATTTACAAGTTTTTTTACTTCCATGTCTTGGCAGTAAGAATAATATTTCTTGTCCCGTCCATGGTTCAATTCTGCATAATCCAACACTTCCTAAAAAATAGCTCTTTGGTTGCACAGGTAGTCCTCATTTACCACTTCATCCCCGTGCCTTCAAAATTCCTATGGCACAGTAGAAGCAGACGTGCACCTGGTCCACAAAATTTGTGGTAATTCTAGCACTTGTTCAATGACCGTCACTGTGGTTTTAAAGGTTTAGGAAAAGGAGTTGCACCAATTCGGGTTCTGCCAATAGTTGCACATTTATGATGGCCGCGTCATCCCACACTGATAATCCCCATTTGTGACCTTCCCAGCTAGCTTCTGACAAGCAAAATCAATGGATATAATGGCAGGAAATTGCAAGTTACGATCATATGAAATTGCCTTTAACAACCCACAGTAAGTTGCTTAACAACTACAAAGGAACAGATGTAAGTTCTGCTTGAGCTGCTTGGTGACACAGATATCTGTTTCAATTGCGGTAGGTTAAGTGAGGACGACTTGAGTGGGGATGTCACCAGAGGGGTTGAAGACAGGATTTTCTTTTCTTATTTGCAGCTGAGGACTTCCATGAGCAAAAGTGGTGCTTCAAAGCTTAGAGAGGCTTTCAGCATCATTTCATCAGTTAAAACCTCCACATCTCTAAATTTAGCTCAGAAGGTTTGATTGTAAACTTTTTGGGACATTTTGTCTGGCTTGAAAGACGTAGATTTTCTCCATGTATACATGTGTAGGTGGGTGTATCTGTATTTCTCTCTATGCATATATCTGCAATTATATAACCTATTCCCAGCACTTCAAGATATATTTGACGAAAGCATTTTGCATTGTTAAGAATTTATGACTGACCCAACTAAATAACTCAATTTGATTGAATATTGATTGAATATTTGAACATGGATCTCAGTAGTATTCCATGTGTGATATGAATCATCAATAATGTAAGTGATTATTCTAATATTGGGGCATGTTTGTTTTTTCATTGTAATATATACTTTTTTCTTTTTTCACATCATCTCTAACCATTTATAAAGAATTAAAGTTCTATTTTTCTTTGAATCTTACAGACAAAGAGGATGGCAATAAGAACACTCGGGACAACTGTAAATAACAAACACTGTTGAAAAGGGAAGAAAATCAAGCCAGAAATTAAATATTTTCCATTTCCTTCAGAAAACTACACAATTCTCCTCTTCCAACAGCTGTTAGACAAAAGAGAGAAAATCAAGAAAGAATAAACAGATCATGCAGAACTGAAGGATACATTACATGAAAAGTGAAGGGAGATTATTTATCCTTCAGCAAAAGAGGGAAATATCTGGAGGTCAGTGGGGAGGAAAAGGTCAATAGTAAAGTCACGTAGAGCAGACAGTAATTCAGGCCTCTCCCTGTGAGGAAGAAAACGGCTTGAATGAAAGCACCACTAAACAAAGCATTGTCCATATTTTATCAAGAATATCATCTGTGGAAAAGCTCCATAGATTTGTCTATTGTGGGAAAAGCATAGATTGCAAGTTGCAGCTGATGATGCACAAGAGGAGCCAGAGAGGAGAAAAACCATAAAAATTACCTGATTGTGGCAAAAGCTTTGGTCACAACAGCTCCCTTGTGATTCATGGAAGCACCCAGACACAAGAGGGAAGCCACAAAAGTGCTCCCAATGTAGTAAATGCTTTAGTGAGCACGGCAACATGGTGCTACATCAGATAACTCACAGGAGGAAGAAAACGTATGACTGTGCAGATTGTTTGAAAGTTTCATTAGAAATTCCCAGGTCATGAGACACTAAAAGACGCGCACACAAGAATAAAAACCATTTGAACATCCTTTCACTGAAAAGTTTCAGTGAGAATTCCATCCTGGTGAAGCACCAGAGAACTCACAAGGAAGAGAAAACCTTTGAATGTCCTGATTATGGGAAAGTCACAATTCCAGCCTGGTGATACATCAGAAGACCCACATAGGAGAGAAATGTTTTGAATGTCCTGATTGTTGGAAAACTTTCAGTTATAATTCCAGCTTGGTGATAGACCAGAGAAATCATAAAGGAGAAAAACCCATCCGATATACTGACTGTGGGAGAAGTTCCAGTTCGTAATTCCCACCTGCCAATACATCAGAGGATTCACTCCATGGAGAAACTTTATGAATGTCGAGATTGTGGGAAAGCTTTCATTAGAAATTCGCACCTCCTGAGACACAAGACCACGCACACAGGAGAGAAACCCTTTGAATGTCCTATCTGTGGGAAAGGTTATAGTGATAATTCCAGCCTGATGATACACCAGAGTATTCATACAGGAGAGAAACCCTTTGAATGTCCTGACTGTGGAAAAGATTTTAGTCTGAATTCCCACCTGGTGGTACACCAGAGGACTCACACAGGTGAGAAACCCTTTGAATGTCCTGATTGTGGGAAAGGTTTTAGTCAGAATTCCCACCTGGTGATACACCAGAGGACTCACACAGGAGAGAAACCCTTTGAATGTCCTGATTGTGGGAAATGTTACCGTCAGAATTCCCACCTGGTGAAACACCGGAGGACTCACACAGGTGAGAAACCTTTTGAATGTCCTGATTGTGGGAGAGGTTTTAATGATAATTCCCACCTGGTGATACACCAGAGGAGTCACACAGGTGACAAACCCTTTGAATGTCCTGATTGTGGGAAATGTTACCGTCAGATTTCCCACCTGGTGACACACCAGAGGACTCACACAGGAGAGAAGCCCTTTGAATGTCCTATCTGTGGGAAAGGTTTTAGTGATAATTCCATCCTGGTGAAACACCAGAGGACTCACACAGGAGAGAAACCCTTTGAATGTCCTGATTGTGGGAAATGTTACCGTCAGACTTCCCACCTGGTGACACACCAGAGGACTCACACAGGAGAGAAGCCCTTTGAATGTCCTATCTGTGGGAAAGGTTTTAGTGATAAGTCCAGCCTGGTGAAACACCAGAGGACTCACAGAGAAACCCTTTGAATATCCTGATTATGGAAAGTCACAATTCCAGCCTGGTGACACCAGAGGACTCACACAGGAGAGAACCCTTTGAATGTCTTGACTGTGGAAAAGTTTCAGTCAAATTCCACCTGGTGACACACCAGAGGACTCACACAGAGAAACCCTTGAATGTCCTATCTGTGGGAAAAGTTTAGTCAGAATTCCACCTGGTGATACACCAGAGATTTTACACTGTGGAGAAATGTTTGAAATGTCCAGTCTGTGGACATTACTTCAAGCATAAATCATCCCTTATTGCACACAAGGTAATCCATATGAGGAATAGTAGATGAGTTTACAGAATGCTTGAATTTCATTTGTGATCTCCCATTGAAAGTATAGGTGAGAAATTGTTTGAATTTTGGCCTGATTCATTTTATTCAAATGTTTCTCAGGATTAAATGTGTAGGTGGAGAGAAAAGGAAAATGGAAATGGCTAATTACCATTTTCAGTGAGCCCTGGATTCATCCCTGTTGTGAACTGTGGTAATGGCGCAAGGCACCACACGGTGTCCTGCCCCAAGCATAACATACACAGATATGACTCACATTCTTCTCTGCCTTCTCAGAAGGGAAGCAAGAGTGAAAGAAAATGCAGTCTAGTGGAAATGCACTAGGAGGAGTTTAGCCAAAAGGAAAAGGATAGCTGATGGTAGCTGTTTAAAACATTATTTCCTCAAAAAAAAAAATCCTCCAGAAGTTAAAGATTTTTAATCAGCTGAGAAACAGTTTGGACACAGCTTGCATGGGCTGCGCGACAAGCTATGTTGTGTCTGGCTGTGAGTGGCTGCAGAAGAAGTCAGGCGGTGGTGCAACAGGTGTCAGGGTTTGGGTGGCCTGGCTGCGATGGTCCTAAGATAAGTGGGTAAGACATGCCCTTTAACTAAGACCTGGTGCTTATTATGGGCCCAAAAGAAAATAAAACTGGGTCTTATTTTCGGGGAAACACAGGATATGTACATATATATAATCTGTCCCCAGCACTTCCAAGTATATTTGATGATTACTCTTTGCAATTCTATGAACTCATGATTGACCCAAGTCAATAAATCTCATAATAACAGAGTTGGAAGGGACCTTGGAGGTCTTCTAGTCCAACCCCTGCCCAGGCCGGGAACCCGACATCATTTCAGACAAATGGTTATCCAACATCTTAAAAATTTCCAGTGTTGGAGTGTTCACAACTTCTGCAGGCAAGTTGTTCCACTTATTGATTGTTCTAACCGTCAGGAAATTTCTCCTTAGTTCTAAATTGCTTTTCTTCTTGAGTAGTTTCCACCCATTGCTGCTGCTTCTACCCTCAGGTGCTTTGGAGAATAGTCTGACTCCCTCTTCTTTGTGGCAACCCCCGAGATATTGGAACACTGCTATCATGTCTCCCCTAGTCCTTCTTTTCATTAAACTAGACGTCCCCAGTTCCTGCAACCGTTCTTCATATGTTTTAGCCTCCAGTCCCCTAATCATCTTTGTTGCTCTTCTCTGTACTCTTTCTAGAATCTCAACATCTTTTATACATTGTGGCTGCACACTGCTGGGTCATATCTAAATGGTTGTCCACTAGGACTCCAAGATCCCTCTCACAGTTACTACTATTGAGCAAGGTACCACATATTTATTTATTTATTTATTTATTTATCTTTTTATGCCCAGAACTGGCGGTTTCACAGTTAAAACACATATAAATACAGATTAAACACATTAAAACTTATTCTAGCCCAAATTTCAGTATAAATTCCTAAACCTTACTTTTATCCTGCCAGATGAATAAGTATGTTTTATCATCTTGAGATCCAGTTGATAGCCTGGAGGAATGTTAAGATCCCCAGAGCCCTTCACTTTGTGAGAGACTATTGACACTATTTCTGTGGGACTGGCTGAGAGATATTTTAAGTGGGTGAAATAATTAATATTATGTGCATTTTGGGTTTTTTTGTCTAAATGTAGAACCTTACTTTTTTCACTGTTGAATTTCATTTTGTTAGATAGCACCCAATGTTCAACTCTGTCAAGATCCTTCTGTATCTTGAGCCTATCTTCTGGAGTGTTGGTTATTCCTGCCAGCTTGTGTCATCTGCAAATCTGATGAGTTTCCCATCTATCCTCTTGTCCAAGTCATTGATGAAGATGTTGAAGAGTAGTGGGCCTAAAACAGAGCCTTGGGGTACTCCACTGAGTACTTCCCTCCATGTGGATGTAGTTCCACTGAGGACTGCACGTTGAGTACGGTTGGTCAGCCAGTTACGAATCCATCTGGTGGTGGTGCTGTCTAACCCACATTTTTCTACTTTATCTAGTAGTAGGTTATGGTCTACTTTATCAAATGCTTTACTGAAGTCCAAGTAAATTATATCGACAGCATTCCTCTGGTCCACTAATTTTATTATATAATGCAATAAGATTAGTCTGGCATGATCTGGTTTTTGAGAAACCCATGTTGGCTTTTGGTTATTTCTTTGTTTGCTTCTAGATGTTCAGTGATTCGTTGCTTGATTATCTTTTCCAGATAATCTGTGATCTGGTTCTGAGATTTCGTCTGCCAGTTCCTTCAGAACCTTGGGGTGTAATTCATCCAGTCCTGGTGATTTGAATTCATCTAGGGTAGACAGGTGTTCACTTACCATTTTCTTCCCTATTTTAATTTATGTTCCTAATCTGTTTTTTTTGGTGCTGTTTTTGATAGGTTGGATTCTTTTGTGTAAAGAGAGATGCAAAAAATGAGTTAAGTACATCTGCTTTCTCCCTTTTGCTTGTCACCTTCTTGCCACTTTCTCCCAGCAATGGGCCAATAGTTTCCTTGACATTTTTCTTGTTTTTAACATGTTGGAAGAAGCTTTTTTTGTTGTTTTTTACCTTTGTCGCTAGCCTTTGTTCATTGTGAGCCTTAGCTTTCCTCACTTCATCTTTATAGGCTCGGGCTATTAGCTGATATTCTGCCTTAGTTATTTGCCCCTCTTTCCACTTTTTATATTTGTCCTTTGTCTTTCAATTTGTCAGATAGTTCTCTATGCATCAATGCTGCTTTCTTTTGAGATCTATTATTTTTCTTCTTCTTTGGTATTGTGTTTGACTGGGCTTTTATAATCTCACTTTTCAAAATTTCCCAAGCTTCTTGAATTGTTTTCCCCTTGAGGATTCTCCCCCATGGAATCCTTCTCAAGCTCTCTCTAAGTTTATTGAAATTAGCTCTCTTAAAGTCCAAGCCTCTAGTTTGACTTTGCTCTACTACCTGTGTTTGCATAATGTTGAATTCCAATATTGTGTGATCACTTGCCCCCAAGTTTCCTGTAGCTTCAACACCTTCTATCATTTCATCTCTGTGAGTGAGAATTAAGTCCAATATGGCTGATCCCCTTGTTCCCTTCTCTACTTTTTGGGAAACAAAGTTGTCTGCTAGGTTTGTTAGGAAGCAAATAAATGTCATAACTGAATGGGCATTTGACATGTATATTGAAAAAGTAAATAATTAATGTAAGAGTTTAAGGTAGCCTTTTGGCACCTTTGCCTTTTATTGTAATGTATGCCTCTGGATCTGAATGCCAAAGAGAGCACTGTGGAGCACTGAATCACAAGCAGCATTAAAAGGCAAAGGAAACCAAGGCAGCAATCAAAACCAAAATATCAAGGGGCATAATTTCCTAGTTCAGAAAAAGAGGGAAATAGCTGGAAGTCAGTGGGAAGGAAATGATCACTTGGACAGCCAGATAAGGCAGACCGTAATGTAGGCCTCGCCCTGTGATGAAGGAAGCCGTAACTTGAATCAATGCTCCATCCAAGAAGGGATTGAGAGTATTTTTGATGTCCTTGAGACTCCAAGAATGTCAGTGGTGGAAAAGAACCACAGATCTGCCTATTGTAGGAAAAGCAAAGATTATAGAACACAGGTGATTATGCCAAAGAGGATCCACACTGGGAGTCGTTGGCGTAGCAATTCTTCGGACTTCTGTCTGAAGGAAGGGAGAATTATCAAGAATGTTTGTACTATCTGTCTTGTAGGAGTAGCTGCACACCCACTATTCAAAGACACACGGAGGTTATCCCCTTCACCTACCTCCACGTAAAACAGGAGTCCTGAAACTTTTTAAACGGGGCCAATTCACGGTCCCTCAGACTGTTGGGGGCTGGACCAGCTGGGTGGGCATGGCTTCTTGTCATTTGACTGGGTGGGCGTGGCCAATTTAGAGTCCATTAAACAATACACGGCAGCCTCCTTTTCTTTTTTTTTATGGATGAAGTTTTTGCTCTAAGGTGGCTGTTTTTTTTACTGGGGGGTAGGTGGGAGGGAGAGGTTGGCAATGCCTGGGGAAGGAAAGACATGCTTTCCACTGGTCTCAGGACTATATTTAAAGGGCCAGCTAATGTCAATGGTGTTGGGAGATTCATTGGTGAGGTGATAGTGACTGGATGTGCGATGTTCACTGGTGCAGTAACTGGAGTTGGTAAATTGACAAGTGTGGTGCAGTGGTGGGTTTCAAATTTTTAGTACCGGTTCTCTGGGCGTGGCTTGCTGGGCATGGAAGTGGAAGGATACTGTAAAATCTCCATTCCCACCCCACTCCAGGGAAGTGATACTGTAAAATCTCCATTCCCACCCCAGTCCAGTAGAAGGTTACTGCAAAATCCCCATTTCCGCCCTGTCAGCTGGGACTTGGGAGGCAGAGAATAGATGGGGGCAAGGCCAGTCAGAATTTTTACTACCGATTCTCCGAACTATTCAAAATTTCCGCTACCGATTCTGCAGAACTGGTCAGTACCTGCTGAAACCCATCTCTGGTGTGGTGAGTGTTAACAGAGAAGTCATGGACAAAGCAAGGGCTGGTTATGGTAACGGGGTGGCCTAAGCTCATTGGGCTGGAGATGTTAACCATGCTCAAAACATTGGCTGGGCTTCTCATATTCATTGCAGCAGCCACAAGGTGGGGAGCTGCTCCTTCAGTACTTGTGTCCTCCCCAATTGTCCACTGCTGTGCCGCTTTCTCCAGGAAAGCAGCCGTGTCCCGAGTGTGTCCTTTCACAGCCCCTTCATGGGCCGATTATGCCCGAGAGGTTCCACACTGGAGAAAAGCTGTATCAGTGTCCCCAATGTAGCAAAAGGTTTAGTCAGAACAGCTTCCCAGTTCGTCATAGAAAGGCTCACACCAGAGAAAAGCCCTACTAGTTGTCTCAATGTGGCAAAAGTTATAGCAAGTAAGCCAAGCTGATAATACACCAGAGGACTCACACAGGGAAACCGCACTTATGTCCAGATTGTGGGAAATGTTTCAGTCAGAATTCCAATCTGGTGATACACTAGACAACACCCACAGGAGAGAAGCCATATGAATCTCTGGTTTGTAGGAAAAAGTTTTCAACAGAATTCCCATCTGGTGATGGACCAAAAGACTAAGACCCTCTGAATGTCCAGATTGTAAGAAAAATTTCAGTCGAAATTCCAGCTTGGTAGTACAGTGGAGGATACACACAGGCAAAAGACCCTCTGAATGTCCTGACTGAGAAAAGGTTCAGTCGTAATTTTGAACTGGTGATACACCAGAGGACTCTCACAGGAGAGAAACCATATGAATGTCATGTGGGAAAAGGAATGGTATTTGGGAGTGGTTGGCATAGCAATTCTTCGGATTTCTGTCTGGGGGAAGGCAGAATTATCAAGAATGCAACAATTATCAAGGCAGCAACAAACATGGCAGGCGGGGCGAGCGACCAGCGACCAGTTTAGGGGCATGGCCAGCCGTCTTTTACTACCGCTTCTGCGAACTACTAAACATTTTTACTACCAGTTCTCCCGAACCGGTGAGAACCGGTAGCAACCCACCACTGCTCTGTACAATAAAAAGATAAATTAGACCCCCCACAATTTACTAACATTATATATCTAACAAAATTGAGCAAATTAAAAGGAGCCCCAAACAAACGCCAGAGGAGCTAGACACAGGGCCAGGCAGAAGCTACCACCCAATCAGAGGAACTCTCTGTTTCCTAAGAAGAAAAATATGAAATTAACTCTGATTGAAAGATGAAAAAGATCCGTTATCTGGAGAGGAAAGGTAAGCAGATTGCAAAGTGAACTGAATTTTGAAAGCTGCAGTCTTGAATTTGCTCTCAAAGCAGCAAGAAGAGCTCCATGGGCAGATTTTGTGGGGAAGATGATGATCCAGGTTGGTGTAGTGGTGAAAGCTACAGGTTAGAGACTGGGAAATACTCAGCTGCAGTCCCCCTAAAGTGTGAAGCCATCTGTGCAGCTTTGGCCAGTCCTATCAGGCCTAGGCCTAAGCAAGAAAGGGGGAAACCACTTGACTTGACTGACCTGAAGGTCACAAACCCGAACATCTAGTGTAAGGCCCAAGGATGCTGGATGGAAAGCCACGAATTATAATTCTGCTTAAGCATAAAGCTTTCATGACCTATGGAATATTGAGAGGCAAAAAGTAGATCACAGTAGGTAGATAGGCTGTCTGTCTGGGGGACATTTACCCTGTAAATTACAGCATACTACCCAGGAAGTGCTTTCTATGCCATCCTGAGTTTCAACAGGTTCACTGGCTGCGCATGCGTGCTGCGTGCGCACATGTGCAGTGTGCACCACGCACCAAATGCGAGGCGTGCGCCCAAAAGAGGCATGGGGTAAGTAGAACAGCGGGCGGGGGAAGGTGATCAGCTGTGGCGCACAATCTTTTCTTTTACTTTTAAAATCATTTTTTTACAAACTATTCCACCGAATAGGTTGTAAAGAAAATGCTTTTAAAAGTAAAAAAAAGGGTCTGACGATCGTGCGGCTCAGCTGTGATTGCCAGAGCCTTGTTTTTAACCTTTTAAAAGCATTTTTAAAAGAACCGGGAAGCGAGCAAACGGGCAACTGGGAGATTGGGTGGGCATGGGCGGGGGGGAGGAATTTTTGCAACCGGCTCTCCGAATCACCCACTACCATCGCTACCGGATCGCCTGATCCGGTCCGAACCAGGAGCATTTCGTCCCTGTGGTGTTGCCATGTCCTAAATCTTTGGGAGCCACATTAAATAAGTCATTAAGATTTGGGGTTTCGGGAGGCTTTGATCTCCATTGAGAGAAACCCCCCAAGAAAACGTATTGTATAGTTCTGTAAAAAGAAGTCATTAATTTTTAGGGCTCAGCACATAACTAATCATCGTAAGGTTAAGTAGCATCACATTTCACTATTTCACTTGGCTCAGTTGCAAAGAAGTCAAAAATGACTTGATAGCTTTAATCAGTGAAAACAACTGGCAGACCCCTTAGGTAGAGACAGAACAACCCTTTCCTATCTGGAGATGGAAGTCAAGGGGACCAGATCTGTGCCTAGAAAGCAGACAATACAGTAGGCGGCCTCTGAGGTTGATTTTAAAGAGTTAAAACCATCAAGTACTGCATTGCTAGAAAGGATGGGAGGAGAGGAGACGCGCAGAGGAACTTCCTCTTCCGGATGACTGCATGGGAGGAAAGTGGTGCGCAGAGTGGCTTTTCTGCTCTTCCCAGGGTCGAAGCAGCAGCTGGCGGGTGAGTTGAGGGCAGGTGGGAGGAGAGTCCGGGAGCAAGTCGGGCTGTTCGGTTCCCTCCACAGCCTGAAAGCAGAGAAGCAACTAGGCTGAAGCAGGTCAGCTGCTGCTGCTGCAGGTTCTTTCCCTCCCCAAATGGAAGCCCACTGGGGCTGCAGGCTGTGAAACTGGTGGCTGCAGTTTTCTGCTGGTGGGAAGATTTGAAAAGTCTCTTTAAAGTTTAAGTTTGATTCTTTGGGAATGGCTATTGAGATTCCCTTCTATCTTGACCCTATCTACTGGGGTGTTGGGTATTCCTGCCAGGTTGGTGTCATCTCAAATTTGATGAGTTTGGTGAATATAAATCACCAGGACCTGATTCTCAGAACAGCAGGATTGGGAGGGAGCTGGCAGATGTTATCTCAGAACCCTTGTATCCTTCAAAAATCCTGGAACACTGAGGATTGGAAAAGAGCCGATGTAGTTCCCATCTTCAAAAAAGGGGAAATAACAGACCCAGGAATCTACAGACCAATCAGCCTAACACTGATACCTGGGAAGATAATGGAAAAAATAATTTAAAAAAACAGATCATGCCAATCGTATTTCATTCTTTGACAAAATGACTAAATTAGTAGACCAGAGAAATGCTCTGGACATTGTATATTTGGACTTCAGCAAGGCATAAGATAAAGTAGACTACAACCTACTTTTTGATACGCTAGAAAAATGACGGATAGATAGCATCACCAACAGATGGATTTATAACTGGCTGACAAACCGTACTCAACAAGTTGTCCTTCATGGTACTACATCTACATGGAGGAAGGTGAGCAGTGATATGCCAGACAGTTCTGTCTTAGGCCCAGTATTTTTCAGTATCTTCATACATGACTTAAATGAGGGAATAGAAGGGGAACTCATCAGGGGCGGGTTTCAAAACCCATTGCTACTGGTTTGCTAGTGGGCGTGGGCGTGCTTGTGCGCCAAGCTTCTGTGCATCCGCAGAAGCATCTGGGTGGGTGGGGGGAACCTCCGCTCCCACCACTACCGGTTGCCCAATCACTGAACTCATCAGATTTGCAGATGACACTAAGCTGGCAGGAATGGCCAACACCCAAGAAGACAAGCTTAGGATCCAAAAAGATCTTGACAGACTTGAAACAATGGGCCCTATCCAACAACATGAAATTTAATGTGGGGGAAAAAAGATTTTATACTTAGGCAGAAAAAATGAAAGGACCTTGGACTTCTAATGGATGATCACTTAAATATGAACCAGCAGTATGCGGCAGTAGCCAAAAAAGCTAATACAATTTTTGCTTATGTAGACAGGTGAATGTTTAGTACTGCTTTATATAAAGCCTTAGTAAGACCATACCTGGAATACTCCATGTAGTTTTCATCACCACATTACAAAAAAGATGAAACTTTGGGAAAAAGTGCAAAGAAGAGCAACTAAGATGATTAAAGGTCTAGAGACATCAAGAATGGTTGCAGGATTTGGATTTGGTTAGTCTAGAGAAAAGAAGGATTATAGATGACATGATAGTGGTATTCCAGTATTTCAAAGGTTGCCACAAAGAGGAGGGAGTGAACTTATTTTCCAAAGCCTCAAGAGTTCCCTCAATGTGGGCGTAGTTCCATTGAGGACTGCACGTTGAGTACAATTTGTTAGTGAGTTATGAATCCATCTGTGTGATTGGATGTCTCTGTGCCACATTCTTTAAAAATAAAAACTTACCATCTACTTTGTCAGATGCTTTTTATTGAACTCTAAGTATTTATTTAATCATATTTTTATACCGCCCTATCTCCCAAGGGACTCAGGGCGGTTTACAGCCTAGTAAAACATACATATAAGTACAAGTT
The DNA here is from genome assembly GCF_028640845.1 of Ahaetulla prasina. Classification (NCBI taxonomy): domain Eukaryota; kingdom Metazoa; phylum Chordata; class Lepidosauria; order Squamata; family Colubridae; genus Ahaetulla; species Ahaetulla prasina. The sequence goes on from NC_080540.1 coordinate 9,795,172, forward strand.
AAAACCCCAATTTAAAAAACTTATTAAATACGGCCGAATATTAAAACCACAATAAAATAATAAAACCCCGTTAAAACCAAATTTAAAATTCTAGTCCAGTCCTGCGCAGATAAATAGATGTGTCGTAAGCTCGTGGCGAAAGGTTCGAAGGTCAGGAAGTTGGCAAAGTCCTGGGGGAAGTTCGTTCCAGACGGTGGGAGCCCCCATAGAAAAGGCCCTTCCCCTGGGCGTCGCCAGCCGGCACTGCCTGGCTGACGGCACCCTGAGGAGTCCCTCCCTGTGAGAGCGCACGGGTCGGTGGGAGGCAATCGGTGGCAGTAGACGGTCCCGTAAGTAACCCGGCCCAATGCCATGGAGCGCTTTGAAGATAGTTACCAAAACCTTGAAGCGCACCTGAAAGGCCACAGGTAGCTAGTGCAGTCTGTGCAGGAGAGGTGTCACATGGGAGCCACGAGGGGCTCCCTGTTGTGTCTTGCCCGCCCTCAGAGCAGCCGGGGCCTTCTTACCTGCTCCCGAACACTGAGGAATGTATGCCTCCCGGCCCAAGTCCTGGCTCCATGCCCACACAAACTGCAGAAGAAGGAGCATCTCCCGGCCCCAGCCCTGACTCCATGCCCAGGCAAACGGAGCAGCTAGACCCCTCCCCCTCCTCCACAGCATGTGAGCCTGAGGAGGGTTTATTCCCAACAGCTGCTGATTGGTGTGACCCTCGCATCAGAAGGCTGGATAGGCGGAGGCAACAGAAGGAAGGAGGCAGGCCTTAATGAGTGCTGAGTCATGGAGCCACACCCCATGGCCTATATAAAGGATCTGCTTTCTGGCAGTCTCTGAGTCAGGCAAAAGTCGAACTTATCTTGCTGAAGTCACTTACTGGTCTCCTGCCTGCTCTGAGGACTTTGTTGGACTTTGGGCAGAGCTGCAGAGGCAAGCCTGATTCGGATTTCCCTGACCCGGCCGTCAGCGGAGGAGTGGGACACGACATCTTGCCTGACTCCTCACACATCTACAAGATGGATCAGTAACAGCTGGCGCTGATTGTGCAGCAGCTACAAACAGATAACCAGCAACTGCAACAGCAAGTCGCCCAGCTGACTGCTCAACTGGCTGCTGGGAATGCCCCAGCAGTCCAACCTCCTCCTCCTCCTCAGCGCCACAGCCCGCACCGTGCCAGAGAAGTTCTCAGGGCGGATGGAGATGTTCCGCCTTCATGGCCCAGTGCCAGACCTATGGCAATGCGGCGGGGACTTTCCAGATGACGGGCCAGGGTCTTCGTGATGAACCTGTTGTCTGGCCAGGCTGCGCAGTGGGCCACGCCTTGGTGCTCAGGACAGCCCCTTGCTGGCGGACTACCAGGGTTCTGGGGCACCACGCCTGATGTATGAAGACCCTGTGCGGGCCCAGATGGCTGCCTGGCGCCTCGGAGAGATCCAACAAGGGCCCCGCCCGGGAGTACATTGCGAATTCGTTGCTGTGCCATGATTCGGACTGGAACGACACGCACTAGCGGACGCGCTCAAGAGGGGCCTTTGGGAAGAGCCCCAGGACGAGCTGGCTCAGGTGGAGGTGCCGCGGACCCTCGTTGACCTGGTGCCCCTCTGCCTGCGCCTCGACACCCATCTACAGCAACGCCCGTCCTGTCGCCGCCAGCAATTGTCAAAGACCCGCCTCCTCGACCCGTGCCGACCCGTCCCGGGCCACCCCACGCCTGTGGCCGCCGCCGAGGAGCCCATGGAGTTAGGAGCGGCCAGGCCTCGCCTGGCGCAGGAGCAGAGCCGGAGGCGCCAAGGGGCTGTGCTTGTACTGTGGGAGCCCGGCCATTTCGCCGCCGCATGCCCCAGGAAGCGGCGGAGCACGCCCCGTCCCGAATCCCGGCCTGGCCAGTCGGGAATGGGCAGGCCCGGCCCAGGGGAAACCCTAGGCCGGGCACGGACCAAGCCCCCGGCAGACATGGCCGACGTGGACCCCGGGCCCCCTCGGCACCTGATTTTGGACACCCGGGTATGGGTGGGGGGCCGGCTGGAAGGGATCCCGGCGCACGCGCTGGTGGATTCGGGGCCACCACGAACTTTATGGACCGGGCCGTGGACCATTTTGGTGTCCCCTTGGTTCCGGTAGACCCTCTGATGAGCGTCGAGACCATCGACGGGAGGGAGCTGGTGGCCGGACCCATTAACTTTGCCACGCAGCCCTTGCGCCTCGCCATCGGGGACCACGAGGAGGCGATTCGCTTCTACGTGACGGCGGACCTCCACTTCCCAGTGATCCTCGGACTGGCCTGGCTGCGGACGCACGACCCTCAGGTGGCCTGGTCGCGGAACGCCATCTCGTTTCCCAGCCTGCAGTGTGTCGACCACATCCGCCACACCTGCGCCGGCCAGGACGTCTTCACCCGGCCGCCATGCCCCTGAGCTGCAGGACTTCGCTGACGTCTTCAGCGAAAAGGAGGCGGACCGCTTACCCCCGCACCGGCCCTACGACTGCCCCGTGGACCTGCAACCCGGGGCCCCGCTGCCAACGGGACGCCTGTATTCCATGTCCGAGCCCCAGTTGGCCGCCCTCAGGGACTTTCTGGACAAAAATCTGGCCTGAGGGTTCATCCGGCCTTCCAAGTCCCCTCTGTCGGCCCCGGTCCTCTTCGTAAAAAAGAAGACGGGGGATTTGCGCCTGTGTTGCGACTACCGCCGGCTGAACGCCATCACGGTGCGGAATCGCTACCCCTGCCGCTCATCCCGGAGCTGATGGATGGGGAGGTCCATCTCAAACTCGACCTCCGGGGCCTGCAACCTGGTGCGGATGCGTGAGGAGAGTGGAAGACGGTGCATACGGACACACAACAATAGGTCATGCCGTTCGGGCTGACCAACGCCCCCGCCGTCTTCCAACATTTTATGAACGATGTGTTCCGGGACATGTTGGATTGGTTCGTGGTGATCTACCTGGGCGACATCCTGGTCTACTCGGTCCAGGAAAGTCACCTCCAGCACCTCCGCCTGGTCCTGCAGCCCTGGGGAGCACCAGCTCTATGCCAAGCTGGAGAAGTGCTTTTTCCTCCGGTCGTCCATCGAGTTCCTCGGGCACATCCTCTCACCCGAGGGGATCGCCATGGACCCGCACAAGGTGGAGGCCCTGAGCAGCTGGGAAGCCCCGCGTCAGGTGAAGGATGTCCAGCGGCTGCTGGGCTTCGCCAATTACTATCGGACCTTCATCCCGGGCTTCGCCACACTGACGGCTCCGCTCACCCAGCTCCTCCAGAAGAAGGTCCCGTTCCGGTGGGGTCCCCCGCAGGAGGAAGCCTTCACGGCTCTCAGGAAGGTTTTCGTCACGGAGCCCATCCTGCGACATCCCGACCCGCACCAGCCTTTTGTGGTGGAGACGGACGCCTCCAACGTCGTCCTCGGAGCGGTGCTGCTACAGGCCCTGGCGGATGGCGGCACTCTTTTTCCCTGCGCGTACTACTCGCGGAAGCTCAACCCTTCTGAGCGCAACTATACCATCTGGGAAAAGGAGTTGCTGGCTATCAAGGCTGCGTTCGAGGCGTGGCGGCACCACCTGGAGGGGGCCCGGCATCAGGTGGAGGTCTGAACGGACCATCGGAACCTCGAACATCTCACCACGGCTCGGAAGTTGAACCAGCGGCAGATCCGGTGGTCGCTCTTTTTCGCCGGGTTCAACTTCCGTGTCACCTATATCCCCAGCGGCCACAACCGGAGGGCAGACGCCCTGTCCCGTAAGCCGGAATACCTGAGCGCCCAAGACCCTCTTCCACTGCCGGGCGGAAGCCTTGGCCGCCGCCGGGAACCGGTGGACTTACGGGGGCCCGGTGCGAGGCGAGCGCCAAGACGCCTGGTCTCAGTAGCGGAGAGCAGGCGGGCCCACGTCTCCGTGGACATTGGAAGACGTACTCAAGTTCCGGGGTGGTTGTATGTGCCCATGGGGCGCTCCGGTCCCTCGTCCTGACCCAGTGCCACGACAACCCTGCCGCGGGCCATTTGGGTTTTCAAGACTCTCAACCTGGTAACGCTGGCTATGCGGCATGATGTCCATGCCACGCCCTGCGTGCCGTGCCCGGCAAGCCAAGGCCGCCACGGGGCCCCTCCGGTCTCCTCCAGCCCTTGCCGACTCCTGACAGACCCTGGGGCGATTTCCATGGACTTCCTGATGGACCTGCCGCCCCTCGGGTTCACCACGGTGCTGGTGGTGGTGGACATGCTCACCAAGATGGCACACTTCATCCCGTGGTGGGCTGCCCACCGCCACCAAGACAGCCCGTCTCTTCGCACGTCTTCCGCCCACGGCCTGCCGGACAGGGTGGTGTCGGACCGTGGGGTGCAGTTCACCTCGCTTTTGGAAGAGCCTGATTGCCGCATTGAGGTGCAGGTGTGCCTGTCGTCGGCGCACCATCCGAGACCGACGCGGACGGAAAGGTCATCGGCGGCCCCTGGAACAGTACCTCTGGTGCTTCGTGAACCAACAGCAGGACAACTGGGCGATTACCTGTCCCTGGCGGAGTTCGTGATTCAACAACTCCCAACCTCCACCCAGACCAGTTCCTGGCCAACTTGGGGTACCATCATGGCTCTTCCTCTGGCCCCGGACTCCCAGTTCGAGACACAGTCCTTTCTCTCCGAGTTGCGCGGTCCAGCAGATGGTGCGTCGGCAGCTGAATCGGGCAAGGAGGACTGGCTCGCCGATCGTTCCAAACACCGCTGGTGGTGGAGACGCGTGTGGCTCTCTGCATCTCCCATCCGACCGGCGAAGAAACTGACCACCGGTTCATCGGTCCGTTCCCGTCGAGGCGGTCATCAATCCGTGGCCTACCGATTGACCCTGCCGCTCCATGTGGATCCATCCGTCTTCCATCGGTCCTGCTGGTCCCTGAGGCCTGCCGCCCCTCTGGCGCCCGGCGCCACCCGTCGCTGTCGACGAGGACATGGTGGAGGAGTACGAGGTGCACAGCATACGCGACTCCGCTGGCTGAAGGCGCCAATACCTGGTTGCGTGGCAAGGGTACGGGACCGAGTTCACTGGGTCAACGCCTCCGACGCCCACGCCTGGACCTGGTGCGGGCCTTCCACGAGCAGAACCCGCCCGACCGCATCCCGATCGTCAGCCCGGGGAAGGGCCCTGCGGTGAGGATAGTGTTGTGTCTTGCCGCCCTCAGAGCAGCGGGGCCTTCTTACCTGCTCAACACTGAGGAATGTATGCCTCCGGTCCAAGTCCTGGCTCCATGCCCACAAACTGCAGAAGAAGGAGCATCTCCCGCCCCAGCCCTGACTCCATGCCCAGGCAAACGGAGCAGACCCCTCCCTCCTCCACAGCATGTGAGCCTGAGGAGGTTTATTCTAACAGCTGCTGATTGGTGTGACCCTCGCATCAGAAGGCTGGATAGGCGGAGGCAACAGAAGGAAGGGAGGGGCAGGCCTTAATGAGTGCTGAGTCATGGAGCCACACCCCATTGCCTATATAAAGGATCTGCTTTCTGGCAGTCTCTGAGTCAGGCAAAAGTCGAACTTATCTTGCTGAAGTCACTTACTGGTCTCCTGCCTGCTCTGAGGACTTTGCTAGGACTTTGGGCAGAGCTGCAGAGGCAAGCCTGATTCGGATTTCCCTGACCCGGCCGTCAGCGGAGGAGTGGGACACGACACTCCCTCTATCACCCACGCAGCCGCATTCTGGACCAACTGGAGCCTCCGGGTGCTCTTCAAGGGGAGCCCCATGAAGAGAGCATTGCAGTAATCCAGACGAGATGTCACGAGAGCATGAGTGACCATGCATAGGGCATCCCGGTCTAGAAAGGGGCGCAACTGGCGAACCAGGCAAACCTGGTAAAAAGCTCTCCTGGAGACGGCCGTCAAGTGGTCTTCAAAAGACAGCCGTCCATCCAGAAGAACGCCCAAGTTGCGCACCCTCTCCACTGGGGCCAATGACTCGCCCCCAACAGTCAGCCGCAGCTGCAGCTGACTGTACCGGGGTGCCGGCATCCACAGCCACTCTGTCTTGGAGGGATTGAGCTTGAGCCTGTTTTTCCCCATCCAGACCCGTATGGCTTCCAGACACCGGGACAGCATTTCGATAGCTTTGTTGGGGTGGCCCGGTGTGGAAAAGTACAGCTGAGTGTCATCAGCGTACAGTTGATACTTCACACCGAAACCACTGATGATCTCACCCAGCGGCTTCATATAGATGTTGAACAGGAGGGGTGAGAGAATCGACCCCTGCGGCGCCCCACAAGTGAGGTGCCTCTGGGTCAACCTCTGCCCTACCATCAACACCGTCTGCGACCAATCAGAGAGATAGGAGGAGAACCACCGATAAACGGTGCCTCCCACTCCCAATCCCTCCAACCGGTGCAGCAGGATACCATGGTCGATAGTATCAAAAGCCGCTGAGAGGTCTAATAGGACCAAGGCAGAGGAATAACCCCTATCCCTGGCCCTCCAGAGATCATCAACCAACGCGACCAAAGCCGTCTCAGTGCCGTAACCGGGCCGGAAGCCGGACTAGAACGGGTCTAGATAGACAGTTTCATCCAGGTACCGAGGTAATTGACATTAAACAATAATAATAATAACAACAGAGTTGGAAGGGACCTTGGAGGCCTTCTAGTCCAACCCCCTGCTCAGGCAGGAAACCCTACACCATCTCAGACAGATGGTTATCCAACATTTTCTTAAAAATTTCCAGTGTTGGAGCATTCAGAACTTCTCCAAGCAAGTCGTTCCACTTATTAATTGTTCTAACTGTCAGGAAATTTCTCCTTATTTCTAAGTTGCTTCTTTCTTTGATCAGTTTCCACCCATTGCTGCTTGTTCTACCCTCAGGTGGTTTGGAGAACAGGCCGACTCCCTCTTCTTTGTGGCAACCCCTGAGATATTGGAACACTGCTATCATGTCTCCCCTAGTCCTTCTTTTCATTAAACTAGACATCCCCAGTTCCTGCAACCGTTCTTCATATGTTTTAGCCGCCAGTCCCCTAATCATCTTTGTTGCTCTTCTCTGCACTCTTTCTAGAGTCTCAGCATCTTTTTTATCGCGGTGACCAAAACTGAATGCAGTATTCCACGTGAGGCCTTACCAAGGCGTTATAAAATGGCACTAACACTTCACATGATCTTGATTCTATCCCTCTGTTTATGCAGCCCAGAACTGTGTTGGGTTTTTTAGCAGCTGCTGCACACTGCTAGCTCATATCTAAGTGGTTGTCCACTTGGACTCCATGATCCCTCTCACAGGTACTACTATTGAGCAAGGTACCACATATACGGTACCTGTGCATTTTGGGGTTTTTTGCCTAAATGTAGAACCTTACTTTTTTCACTGTTGAATTTCATTTTGTTAGATAACGCCCAATGTTCAAGTCTGTCAAGATCCTTCTGTAACTTGAGCCTATCTTCTATTCCTGCCAGCTTGGTGTCATCTGCAAATTTGATGAGTTCCCCTTCTATCCCCTCGTCCAAGTCATTGATGAAGATGTTGAAGAGTAGTGGGCCTAAAACAGAGTCTTGGGATACTTCACTGCATACTTCCCTCCATGTGGATGTAGTTCCATTGAGGACTACACGTTGAGTGCGGTTGGTCAGCCAGTTACAAATCCATCTGGTGGTGGTGCTGTCTAACCCACATTTTTCTACTTTATCTAGTAGTAGGTTATGGTCTACTTTATCAAATGCTTTACTGAAGTCCAAGTAAATTATATCGACAGCATTCCTCTGGTCTACTAATTTTGTCACTTTGCCAAAGAATGCAATAAGATTAGTCTGGCATGATCTGTTTTTGACAAACCCATGTTGGCTTTTGGTTATTACTTTGTTTGCTTCTAGGTGTTCAGTGATTCGTTGCTTGATTATCTTTTCCAGATAATCTGCGATCTGGTTCTGAGATCTCGTCTGCCAGTTCCTTCAGAACCTTGGGGTGTAATTCATCCTGTCCTGGTGATTTGAATTCATCTAGGGTAGACAGGTGTTCACTTACCATTCTTTTCCCTATTTTAATTTATGTTTCTAATCTGTTTTTTGTGGTGCTGTTTTTGATAGGTTGGATTGTTTTTTTCTTTTGTGTAAAGACAGATGCAAAAAATGAGTTAAGTACATCTGCTTTCTCCCTGTTGCTTGTCACCTTCTTGCCGCTTTCTCCCAGCAATGGGCCAATTGTTTCCTTGACATTTTTCTTGTTTTTAACATGTTGGAAGAAGCTTTTTTTTTTTTTACTTTTTTGTCGCTAGCCTTTGTTCATTGTGAGCCTTAGCTTTCCTCACTTCATCTTTGCAGATTCAGGCTATCTGTTGATATTCTGCCTTAGTTATGTGTCCCTCTTTCCATTTTTTGTACTTATCCTTTTTGTCTTTCAGTTTATCAGGAAGATCTTTATGCAACCATGCTGGCTGCTTCTTAGATTTCTTGTTTTTCCTTTTTAGTGATATTGTGTTGGACTGGGCTTATATGATCATATTTTCCAGTGTTTCCCACGCTCTTGCATTGTGTTTTCTCTTTTAGGATTTTTATTCATGAAATATTGCTTCGGCGCTGAATTTCTTAAAATCAGCTCTTCTAAAATTGAAGACACTTGTTGGATTATAGTCTATTGCTTGTGTTTGCATTATATTGAATTCCAGTAAGACGTCGTCACTTGTCCAAGGTTCCGACAATTTCACCTATCGCTTCTCTATTAGTAAGAAGTAGGTCGAGTATAGTTTTTCCTCTAGTTCCCTCTTTTACCTTTTGGATTTATTTATTTATTTATTTATTTTCATACTATCTCTAGGGACTCAGCGGTTTCAGGAAAACATATAAATACAGACTAAAATAACAATTAAAAACTTATTCTAATAAGCCAGATTATTAAAAACAATATAAATAATCCCAAAACCATAAAATTTAAAATCTAATCCAGTCCTGCAGATTTTAAGCTACAAGGTTAGGTCCAAGTTGACAAGTCCTATCAGCAGCCAGAGAATTTTCCTTGTTTTGACACTGTCTGTTCCACTTTACCCCTCTGTGAGACACATGTTCAGCCAAGTTGGTTAGAAATCTGATCTCCTACTTGCTGTAGAGTCTCCCAGTTGATATCAGGGTGGTTAAAGTCTCCCATTACATCCTGAGGTTGGCCCTTTTGATATAGTTTGTAATCCACACATGTATTGAAAATGACAGATGAATAAAATTTACAAGTTTTTTTACTTCCATGTCTTGGCAGTAAGAATGATATTTCTTGTCCCGTCCATGGTTCAATTCTGCATAATCCAACACTTCCTGAAAAAATAGCTCTTTGGTTGCACAGGTAGTCCTCATTTACCACTTCATCCCCGAGCCTTCAAAATTCCTATGGCACAAAAGAAGGAGACGTGCACCTGGTCCATAAAATTTGTGGTAATCCTAGCACTTGTTCAATGACCGTCACTGTGGTTTTAAAGGTTTAGGAAAAGGAGTTGCACCAATTCGGGTTCTGCCAATAGTTGCACATTTACGATGGCTGCGTCATCCCACACTGATAATCCCCATTTGTGACCTTCCCAGCTAGCTTCTGAAAAGCAAAATCAATGGATATACTGGCAGGAAATTGCAAGTTACGGTCATATGAAATTGCCTTTAACAAACCACAGTAAGTTGCTTAACAACTACAAAGGAACAGATGTAAGTTCTGTTTGAGCTGCTTGGTGACGCAGATATCCGTTTCAATTGTGGTAGGTTAAGTGAGGACGACTTGAGTGGGGATGTCCCCAGAGGGGTTGTAGACAGGATTTTCTGTTCTTATTTGCAGCTGAGGACTTCCATGAGTAAAAGTGGTGCTTCAAAGCTTAGAGAGCCTTTCAGCATCATTTCATCAGTTAAAACCTCCACATCTCTAAATTTAGCTCAGAAGGTTTGATTGTAAACATTTTGAGACATTTTGTCAGGCTTGAAAGACGTAGATTTTCTCCATGTATACATGTGTAGGTGGGTGCATCTGTATTTCTCTCTATGCATATATCTGCAATTATATAACCTATTCCCAGCACTTCAAGATATATTTCATGATAACACTTTGCATTGTTAAGAATTTATGACTGACCCAACTAAATAACTCAATTTGATTGAATATTGATTGAATATTTGAACATGGATCTCAGTAATACTCTATGTGTGATATGAATCATCAATAATGTAAGTGATTATTCTAATATTGGGGCATGTTTGTTTTTTCATTGTAATATATACTTTTTTCTTTTTTCACATCATCTCTAACCATTTATAAAGAATTAAAGTTCTATTTTTCTTTGAATCTTACAGACAAAGAGGATGGCAATAAGAACACTCGGGACAACTGTAAATAACAAACACGGTTGAAAAGGGAAGAAAATCAAGCCAGAAATCAAATATTTTCCATTTCCTTCAGAAAACTACACAATTCTCCTCTTTCAACAGTTGTTAGACAAAAGAGAGAAAATCAAGAAAGAATAAACAGATTATGCAGAACTGAAGGATACATTACATGAAAAGTGAAGGGAGATTATTTATCCTTCAGCAAAAGAGGGAAATATCTGGAGGTCACTGGGGAGGAAAAGGTCAATAGTAAGGTCAGAGAGATAATTCAAGCCTCTCCTGTGAGGAAGAAAACGGCTTGAATGCACACCACTAAACAAGGCATTGTCCATATTTTATCTCCTCAAGAATATCATCTGTGAAAAGCTCCATAGATCTGTTTATTGTGGGAAAGCATTGTGTTGCAGCTGATGATGCACAAGAGGAGCCAGAGAGGAGAAAAACCATACAAATTACCTGATTGTGGCAAAAGCTTTGGTCACAACAGCTCCCTTGTGATTCATGGAAGCACCCAGACACAAGAGGGAAGCCACAAAAGTGCTCCCAATGTAGTAAATATTTTAGTGAGCATGGCAACATGGTGCTACATCAGATAACTCGCAGGAGGAAGAAAACGTATGACTGTGCAGATTGTTTGAAAGTTTCATTAGAATTTCCCAGGTCATGAGACACTAAAGGACGCGCACACAGGAATAAAAACCATTTGAACATCCTTTCTGTGGGAAAAGTTTCAGTGAGAATTCCATCCTGGTGAAGCACCAGAGAACTCACACAGAAGAGAAAACCTTTGAATGTCCTGATTATGGGAAAGTCACAATTCCAGCCTGGTGATACACCAGAAGACTCACATAGGACAGAAATGTTTTGAATGTCCTGATTGTTGGAAAACTTTCAGTTATAATTCCAACTTGGTGATAGACCAGAGGAATCATAAAGGAGAAAAACCCATTCAATATACTGACTGTGGGAGAAGTTCCAGTTCGTAATTCCCACCTGCCAATACATCAGAGGATTCACTACATGGAGAAATCTTATGAATGTCGAGATTGTGGGAAAGCTTTCATTACAAAGTCGCACCTCCTGAGACACAAGACCATGCACACAGGAGAGAAACCCTTTGAATGGCCTATCTGTGGGAAAGGTTTTAATCAGAATTCCCACCTGGTGGCACACCAGAGGACTCACACAGGAGAGAAACCCTTTGAATGTCTTGATTGTGGGAAAAGTTTTAGTCGGAATTCCCACCTGGCGAGACACCAGAGGAGTCACACAGGAGAGAAACCCTTCGAATGTCCTATCTGTGGGAAAGGTTTTAGTGATAATTCACATATGGTGGCACACCAGAGGACTCACACAGGAGAGAAACCCTTTGAATGTCTTGATTGTGGGAAAAGTTTTAGTCGGAATTCCCACCTGGTGACACACCAGATGACTCACACAGGAGAGAAGCCCTTTGAATGTCCTGATTGTGGGAAACGTTTTAGTGATAATTCCCATCTGGTGATACACCAAAGGACTCACACAGGAGAGAAGCCCTTTGAATGTCCTGATTGTGGGAAAGGTTTTAGTGATAATTACAGCCTGGTGAGACACCAGAGGACTCACACAGGAGAGAAACCCTTTGAATGTCCTGATTGTGGGAAAGGTTTTAGTGATAATTCCAGCCTGGTGAGACACCAGAAGATTCACACAGGAGAGAAACCCTTTGAATGTCCTATCTGTGGGAAAGGTTTTAGTGATAATTTCAGCCTTGTTCAACACCAGAGGACTCACACAGGAGAGAAACCCTTTGAATGTCCTGATTGTGGGAAAGGTTTTAGAGATAATTCTAGCCTGATGAGACATCAGAGGAATCACACAGGAGAGAAACCCTTTGAATGTCCTATCTGTGAGAAAGGTTTTAATAGTAATTCCAACCTGGTGAGTCACCAGAGGACTCACACAGGTGAGAAACCCTTTGAATGTCCTGATTGTGGAATGTTATCAATTCCCACCTGGTGACACACCAGAGGACTCACACAGGAGAGAAACCCTTTGAATGTCCTGATTGTGGGAAAGATTTTAGAGATAATTCCCAGCTGGTGATACACCATAGGACTCACACAGGAGAGAAGCCCTTTGAATGTCCTATCTGTGGGAAAAGTTTTGGTTATAATTCCTTCCTGGTGAGACACCAGAGGACTCACACAGGTGAGAAACCCTTTGAATGTCCTGATTGTGGGAAAGGTTTTAGTGATAATTCCAGCCTGGTGAGACACCAGAGGACTCACACAGGAGAGAAGCCCTTTGAATGTCCTATCTGTGGGAAAGGTTTTAGTGATAATTCCATCCTGGTGAAACACCAGAGGACTCACAGAGAAACCCTTTGAATGTCCTGATTGTGGGAAATGTTACCGTCAGACTTCCCACCTGGTGACACACCAGAAGACTCACACAGGAGAGAAGCCCTTTGAATGTCTTGACTGTGGAAAATGTTACAGTCAGAATTCTACTAATGATACACCAGAGTTTTTACACTGTGGAGAAATGTTTGAAATGTCCAGTCAGATTACTTCAAGCATAAATCATCCCTTATTGCACACAAGGTAATCCATATGAGGAATAGTAGATGAGTTTACAGAATGCTTGAATTTCAGATCCCCATTGAGTATAGTGAGAAAGTGATTGTTTGAATTTTGGCTTGATTCATTTTACTCAAGTTTCAGGATTAAATGTAGGTGGAGAGAAAAGGAAAATGGAAATGGCTAATTTTCAGTGAGCCCTGGATTCATCCCTGTTGTGAACTGTGTAATAACACACGGCATCCTGCCGCACATAAGATACACAGATATGACTCACATTCTTCTCTTTCTCAGAAGGAAGCAAGAGGAAAGAAAATGCAGTCTAGTGGAAATGCACTAGAGGAGTTTAGCCAAAAGGAAAAGGATAGCTGATGTAGCTTTTAAAACATTATCCTCAAAAAATCCTCCAGAAGTTAAATGTTTTAATCAGCTGAGAACAGTTTGGACATTTGCATGGGCTGCGACAAGCTACTGTTTACAAAGCCTGCAACAGGTGTCAGGGTTTGGGTCCTGCAATGGTCCTGATAAGTGTAAGACATGACCTTTAACTAAGACCTGGTGCTTATGGGCCCAAAAGAAAATATAACTGGGTCTTATTTTCGGGGAAACACGGGATATGTACATATATATAATCTGTCCCCAGCACTTCCAAGTATATTTGATGATTACTCTTTGCAATTTTATGAACTCATGATTGACCCAAGTCAATAAATCTCATAATAACAGAGTTGGAAGGGACCTTGGAGGTCTTCTAGTCCAACCCCTGCCCAGGCAAGGAACCCTACATCATTTCAGACAAATGGTTATCCAACATCTTAAAAATTTCCAGTGCTAGATCATTAACAACTTCTGCAGGCAAGTTGTTCCACTTATTAAGTGTTCTAATCATGAAATTTCTCCTTAGTTCTAAATTGCTTTTCTCCTTGAGTAGTTTCCACCCATTGCTGCTGCTTCTACCCTCAGGTGCTTTGGAGAATAGTTTGACTCCCTCTTCTTTGTGGCAACCCCTGAGATGTTGGAATACTGCTATCATGTTTCCCCTAGTCTTTCTTTTCATTAAACTAGACATCCCCAGTTCCTGCAACTGTTCTTCATATATTTTAGCCTCCAGTCCCCTAATCATCTTTGTTGCTCTCTGCACTCTTTCTAGAGTCTCAACATCTTTTATATGTCCAAAACTGATGCCATTTTCATATGTGGCCTTACCAAGGCATTATAAAGTATAAACACATGATCTTGAATCCTCTGTTTATGCAGCCCAGAACTGTGTTGGCTTTTTGGTAGCTACACACTGCTTCATCCTCTCACAGTTTTACTGATAAGGTACACATATAAAGTACCTCATGGTTTTAAATGTAACCTTACTTTTTCACTGTGAATTTCATTGTTAGATAACAATGTTCTCATCTCAGGCAAAGAAGTGTTATTAACACAGCTGCCTGCTCAGGTTCAAGTCCTCAGGCAAGGTTACTATATCCTTTATGGTAGGTAAAATGAGGACCCAGATTGTTAATAGTTGACTTTTTTTTCAAATGTAAACTATTTTCACTCTGAATTCAGTCTTTAGACAATATTCAAATTCAATAAAGTTTGTCAAGATCCTTCTGTATCTTGAGCCTATCTTCTGAGTGTTGGCTATTCCTGCCAGCTTGGTGTCATCTGCAAATTTGATGAGTTCCCATCTATCCTGTCCAAGTCATTGATGAAGATGTTGAAGAGTACTGGGCCTAAAACAGAGCCTTGGGGTACTCCACTGCATACTTCCTCCATGTGGATGTAGTTCTGAGGACTACACGTTGAGTTGGTCAGCCAGTTACGAATCCATCTGGTGGTGGTGCTGTCTAACCCACATTTTTCTACTTTATCTAGTAGTAGGTTATGGTCTACTTTATCAAATGCTTTACTGAAGTCCAAGTAAATTATATCGACAGCATTCCTCTGGTCTACTAAATTTGTCAAATAAGATTAGTCTGGCATGATCTGTTTTTGACAAACCTATGTTGGCTTTTGGTTATTACTTTGTTTGCTTCTAGGTGTTCAGTGATTCGTTGCTTGATTATCTTTTCCAGATAATCTGCGATCTGGTTCTGAGATTTCGTCTGCCAGTTCCTTCAGAACCTTGGGGTGTAATTCATCTGGTCCTGGTGATTTGAATTCATCTAGGGCAGACAGGTGTTCACTTACCATTTTTTTCCCTATTTTAATTTATGTTCCTAATCTGTTTTTTGTGGTGCTGTTTTTGATAGGTTGGATTGTTTTTTTCTTTTGTGTAAAGACAGATGCAAAAAATGAGTTAAGTACATCTGCTTTCTCCCTGTTGCTTGTCACCTTCTTGCCACCTTCTTTCTCCCAGCAATGGGCCAATTGTTTCCTTGACATTTTTCTTGTTTTTAACATGTTGGAAGAAGCTTTTTTTGTTGTTTTTTACTTTTTTGTCACTAGCCTTTGTTCATTGTGAGCCTTAGCTTTCCTCACTTCATCTTTACAGGCTCGGGCTATTAGCTGATATTCTGCCTTAGTTATTTGCCCCTCTTTCCACTTTTTATATTTGTCCTTTTTGTCTTTCAATTTGTCAGATAGTTCTCTATGCATCAATGCTGCTTTCTTTTGAGATCTATTATTTTTCTTCTTGGTATGTTTGACTGGCTTTTATAATCTCACTTTCAAAATTTCCCAAGCTTCTTGAATTGTTGAGGATTCTCACCCATGGACTCCTTCTCAAGCTCTCTAAGTTTATTGAAATTAGCTCTCTTAAAGTCCAAGCCTCTAGTTTGACTTTGCTCTACTACCTGTGTTTGCATAATGTTGAATTAATATTGTGTGATCACTTGAAGTTTCCTGTAGCTTCAATTCTATCATTTCATCTCTGTGAGTGAGAATTAAGTCCAATATGGCTGATCCTTGTTCCCTTCTTTACTTTGGGAAACAAAGTTGTCTGCTAGGTTTGTTAGGAAGCAAATAAATGTCATAACTGAATGGGCATTTGACATGTATATTGAAAAAATAATTAATGTGAGTTTAATTTTGGCACCTTTGCCTTTTATTGTGTATGCCTCTGGATCTGAATGCCAAAGAGAGCACTGTGGAGCACTGAATCACAAGCATTAAAAGGCAAGAAACAAGGCAATCAAAATCTTGTTAGTTCCTCCGTCCCAAAATTTTTCTTCCTTCAGAGCTGACAAGGAGGACAAAACCAGGAAAGAGTTTTCAGCTGGACAAAAAATATTGTATCTGGAAGAAATATCAAAATATCAAGCATAATTTCCTAGTTCAGAAAAGAGGGAAATAGCTGAAGTGGAAGGAAATGATCACTTGAGACAGATAAGGCAGACCGAATGGAGGCCTTGCCCTGTGAGGAAGGAGCGTAATTGAATCAATGCTCCATCCAAGAAGGATTGATTGAGAGTATTTTTGATTGAGAGTATTTTTGATGTCCTTGAGAATCCAAAAATGTCAGTGGTGGAAAAGAACCACAGATATGCCTATTGTGGGAAAAGCAAAGATTATAAAACACACCTGATTATGCCGAAGAGGAGCCACACTGGGAGTCGTTGGCGTAGCAATTCTTCGGACTTCTTTCTGGAGGAAGGGAGAATTATCAAAAATGTTTGTACTACCTGTCTTGTAGGAGTAGCTGCACACCCACTTCACAGACACGGAGGTTATCCCCTTCACCTACCTCCATATAAAGCAGGAGCCCTGAAACTTTTTAAACGGGGCCAATTCACGGTCCCACAGACTGTTGGGGGCTGGACCAGCTGGGTGGGCATGGCTTCTTGTCATGTGACTGGGTGGGCGTGGTCAATTGAGCAGTCCATTAAACAATACACAGCAGCCTCCTTTTTTGTTTTTTTATGGATGAAGTTTTTGCTCTAAGGTGTTTGTTTTTTTACCGGGGGGTAGGTGGGAGGGAGAGGTTGGCAATGCCTGGGGAAGGAAAGATATGTTTTCCACTGGTCTCATGACTATATTTAAAGGGCCAGCTAATGTCAATGGTGTTGGGAGATTCATTGGTGAGGTGATAGTGACTGGATGTGCGATGTTCACTGGTGCAGTAACTGGAGTTGGTAAATTGACAGGTGTGGTGCAGTGATGGGTTTCAAATTTTAGACCTTCTCTGGGCGTGGTGGGCATGGAAGAAGGATACTGTAAAATCTCCATTCCCACCCCACTCCAGGAAATGATACTGTAAATTCCCACCCCAGTCCAGGAGAAGGTTACTGCAAAATCCCATGTCCAGCTGGGACTTGGGAGGCAGAGAATAGAGGGCATCAGAATTTTACTACTGGTTCTCCAACTATCAAAATTTCCTAATTCTCCAGAACTGGTCAGTACCTGCTGAAACCCACCTCTGCTGTGGTGAGTGTTAACAGAGAAGTTACGGACAAAGCAAGGGCTGGTTATGGTAACAGGGTGGCCTAAGCTCATTGGGCTGGAGATGGTAACCGTGCTCAAAACATTGGTTGGGCTTCTCATATTCATTGCAGCAGCCACAATGCGAGGAGGTGCTCCTTCGGTACTTGTGTCCTCCCCAGTTGCCAATAGCTATGCCGCTTTCTCCAGGAAAGCAGCCGTGTCCCGAGCACGTCCTTTCACAGCCCCTTCATGGGCCGATTATGCCCGAGAGGATCCACACTGGAGAAAAGCCGTATCAGTGTGGCAAAAGCTTTAGTCACAACAGTTCCCAGTTGTTCATGGAAAGATTCATACCAGAGAAAAACAGTACCAGTTGTCTCAATGTGGCAAAAGCTATAGCAAGCAGGCCAAGCTGATAATACCCCAGAGGACTCATACAGAGAAACTATACATATGTTCAGATTGTGGGAAATGTTTCCGTCAGAATTCCAATTTGGTGATACACTAGACAACACACACAAGAGAGAATCCATTTTAGGACTTCCGGTTTGGCAGCGTAGGTGATGGCGGCGATCTTTACGATCGCCAACCTCTGGCTTATGTGGAATCGTTAGGACAGCTTAAATCTGCCGTCCAGTGGTTCGAAAAAACCCCTCTTCGGGAGAAGAAGAGGAGGTGAGCTGCAGGGTAGAGGTAGAACTTCCCTAAAACTCCTGAGAAAAAGGGGGTTTGAAGAGTTAAGTTCCCTCCAGCAACCCAAAGTGCTCCAGATCTGAGGATTTTTCTGCTTTGGCGAATTCAATCACTACGACCAAACTCCGAGATCTATTTTGGACAATAAAGGATTATACCGGACAGAATGAAAGTGGGAGAACTTTATGCAATTCCCTGTTATTTTGTATCAAGCTTGAAAATAGCAAGAAAATGGTGGCGAGTTGTTAACAAGCTATCGAGTGGAAAGCAAAAGTGACAGAACTTTTACTGCTTGCCCTCTGCCGCTGGTAAATTGCATGTTGTTTTCTACTTTTACTCCTTGCTGCCTGCTGATAGAATCTATGGGAGATTTTTAAATATTGTTATAAAAGACTGTGTTTTTAGGAGGTTAAGAAGATTTAAATTAATATTAAGTTGGAAAATATATAAATAAATAAATAATTTTATAGAAGATGGCAGCCAAACAATTAAAGTCTGCTGTAACAAAGAGCTCTGGAATTTCTTCAGCTGGTGCCTCTCCAGCTCATACAGCGGATAATAAAACATTAAATTTGGAGGCGTTACAGGAGAACTTGAAGGATTTTATACAAGAAAAAGTTAAAGTAATAATTGATGAGATGTCTGAAATGAAAGAGCAGATATTAGAAATTCAAGTGGGAAATAAAGAAGTTAAAGAAGGATTTGTAATTGTACAAAGTTTAAAACAAATGTGATTTTATTAGAAGAGGAAGTTGAAGAAATCAAGCAATTTAATTCAAAATTAGAAAATAAAATGGATGAATTTCAAAGTAAAATGAAAAACAGATGATGAAATAGTTTTGATACAATATAGAATATGGAATTTGCTTTAAGAATCCATGGCTGGAGAATAAAAAGAACTTAAGGAATTTTTCTGAAGCATTTGCTGAGATATTAGCAGCCCATCCAGCAGATGTGGCTTATCAAATTGACAAATATATTGTGTGAACTCTGGACAGCAAGGTGTTGCCAAGGGATGTTGTTATTTATTTTACAACAAGAACAGTGAGAAATCAGATTCTGCAAGCATCATATAAGGGGGAGAAGATTCAGGTTGCTGGTCAAGATATCTTAATATTAAAGGAAATTCCACCAAAAATGTTAAGGGCTAGGAAGGAATTTACCTTCCTGGTGAATGAACTTAAAAAACATCAGATTGAATATAGATGGGATATTCCAACTGGTATAATAGTATATTATGCAGGGAAAGCACATCGTCTCAATACAGTTGGAAAAGCAAGAGAATTTTATGTTGAGGCATTAAAAGCTGGAAGTCTTCCCCCATTGGAAGCTAGAAGAAGAGAGGGTGAGGTGAAGGAAGGAGAAGTGAAGCAGGTACAAGAACAGATTGTGATGGAAGAAGATTTATTACAAGTGTTGGAAATACCTATGACAGGTTCAGAACAAAGGCTGACAAGAGCTGCTGCTAAACGCAAGGAACAAGATGTAAAGGCATAACAATTGGCAACTACTACAACGGAAACAGTGGGAGGAACAAGGCCTAAAGCAAAATGTGATTTGCGGCTGGTGTTCTAAAAGTTTCCTTTTGCCGATAATGTTGGAATGTTGGAATGTTGGAAAAATCTTGGAATGTTAATGGTTTGAATTCACCACAGAAGAGAAGGAAAGTATTTCATTATTTGAAACAATTTAAAAATGACATTATCTGTTTACAAGAAACACATATTAGATCTTTAGACCAGAAATATTTGATAAATTCAAAACTGGGAGTACATTTTATTGCTTCCGCTTTGGAAAAAAAGAATGGTTGAGTTATATATATATATAAAGAAGGATATATCAGCAAAATTAATTGAGGTGGATAAGCAAGGAAGATATATTGCTATTGAACTTTTGTTGGAGGGAAAGACATTATTAATAGGAGTTTATGTGAATCAACAACAAGAAATTTTTTCAAGTTTTACATAAAGAATAGTATTTTGGGATTATAAATCATATATATTAATGGGTGATTGGAATGGTGTTTGGATACTCAAAAGACAAAAAAGTTTAAGGAAGATTTCAAGCGTAAATTACCAAAGGCTTTTTGAAATGATGGAGGACTTGGAATTAAGAGATATTTGAGAGAACATAATACAGAAGAGAGGATTTTACCTTCTTTTCTGACAGGCATCAATCATTTTCGAGGATTGATTTTATTTTGATTTCTAATGATTTGTATTCTAGAGTAAAGAAGAAAGATTTGTTCAAGAACTCTATCTGATCATAGTCCGTTTGGATTGAATTTGATCGGAAAAGGAGGCTAGGAGATCATGGAGGTTGAATGAGAATTTGTTTAAATATGAACAAAATGTAAATGAAAAAAGCAATTGAAAGAATTTTTTATTATGAATATGAAAAAAGAGACATCTATAGAGATGATTTAGGATGCTAGTAAAGCTTATATGAGAGGAAATCTTATACAAATGAATATTAAATATAGAAATAGACAGCAGCAAAAGAAAAAGGAATTGGAAGAGGAAATTAAGAAGAAAGAACAGTTATTGATAAATAGCCCAGGAAATAGTAAAATAAAAGAACCAATAAATATATTAAGAGGTCAGTTTAACATGTTGATGGCAGATCAAGTAGTAATTAATTTACAATATGTAAAACATAATACGCTCAATAATGCTAACAAGCCAGGAAGATGGCTTGCCTATATAATAAGGAAAAAACAGAAATCACGAATGATAGATAAAATAGAATATGGGGCAAAGAAGTGTATCAAAAGAATTTGATTAAAAAAGCGTTTTCAGAGTATTATACAAAGTTTATATACTAGGGATATGTAATTATCTGTAATTAATGTTACAGAGATAGAAAGATATTTACAACAACAAGATATTTGTGAGTTTACAGAAAATCAAAGGGAAGAATTGAATCAATTAATTACTTCAGAGGAAATTATGTTAGCAATTAAGCAGCTTAAAGTCGGTAAAGCACCAGGTACAGATGGTTTAACAGCTGTTTATTATAAAAATTTACAAAATGAGATGGTTGAACCACTTAAAGAGTTATTTAATAAAATTCAAAAGGGAGGGGATGTTCCCCCTTCATGGAGGACAGCTTTTATTTCGTTAATACCGAAGGAAGATCGAGATGGTATTAAAGCAGAGAATTATAAGACAATATCACTTTTAAACACTGATTACAAGATATTTGCCAAGATACTTGCTAATAGATTAATGCCAGTGATGAATCAAATAATTCATAATGATCAATCAGGATTTATTAAGGGTAGGCAGATGAGATATAATGTGAGGCAAATTGTAAATTTACTTGAATATTTGGAACGAAACAACCAAGTCTCAGTGGCACTCTTTTTTCTGGATGCTGAAAAGGCTTTTGATAGATTGGACTGGCAGTTTTTGTTTAAAGTAATAGAAAAAATGCAATTTGGGGATTAATTTATCCATGCAATTAAAGCAATATATCAGAAGCAAACAGCACAAATAATAGTAAATGGTGGGTTAATAGAAACTTTTAAAATTGGGGAGACAGGGATGCCTTGTCTCCACTATTTTTATTTTAACTTTAGAAATTCTTTAAATAAAATACGTGGTTCATCGAATAAAGGAATTAGAATTAAACATCAAGATTAGATTAAGAGCGTTTGCAGATGACTTGGGTGTTACTATGTCTCAACCAATATATTGAGCTACTGGTTTAAAAGAAATAATTGGTGAGTATGGTAAAGTATCTGGATTTAAGGTGAATCAGCAAAAGACAAAGATGATAACTAAAAATATGAATATACAACAAAAGAAGAGTTAGAAAGAACTGGTTTTGAAATCATTAAAAGGTTAAATATTTAGGAATATATATTACAGCTTCAAATGAAATTATACAAAAATAATTATGAGGTATTGGCAGAAGGTATGGAAAGAAATGGAGAATTGGAAGAAGTTACAACTTACAAGAATAGCAGCTATAAAATGAATGTTTTGCCCAGGTTTCTATTTTGTTTCAAATGATACCGTACTTAAGAACGATCAAATTAGGAATGGCAAAATGTTAATATGGATGGGCAAAACCAAGAATAAAATTAAAAATAATGAAGGACACAAGGAAAGGGGGGTCTTAAATGCCTAATTTAAAATTGTATTATGAAGTGTTGTCTAATTAATGATTGATTAATTTAACTGAGGAAAGAGTTTTGAATATAAAGATTTATTTATATACGAGTCTTCAAACTTTTAAATAATAGTTGTGAAAATGAAGCTGGGTGGATGGGCTAAAAATCATGTGACTGGTGCATTGACCTCCGCTGGTTCTTGCTCTGTTGCACTAAGAAATAATCCTATTTAGATTCCATGGGAGGATATGCCTAGTCAGTTTCCTCACTGAAGAGGTGGCAGAGATTAAATGTCCTGATTGTAACTCACAAATGATGTTGCCCAGTAAAGCAGAATAGCAATTGGTATCCACTGTAGTGGGAGTCCCAGGGCTCACTTCAAAATATATTCACAGCCTGTTGTACACTGGCTAATCTTAATTTGGCCTCAGAAATTGAAAGGCAGGTTCAGGAAGCAATAAAATGGGCAGCCTTAATTATCTACTAAAGCACAATCATGGCTGCAAAGAATTTTGGGACATATGCTTGCTTCAAACCTGACTGAAAGCTCACAGAAAGTGACATCAGACATCTAACAAGAATTGGCATAGAGACTTCCGGTGGCTCCACTTCGTTGATGGCAGTCTATTTTAGACCGCTAGCTCTGTGATTCCGTAGAGCCGCTTAGATAGCGCTAATCAGCTGTCTGGTTTAATATCTAGGCAAAGAGAGAAACTGAAGAGAGCTCCAGGAAAGCAGGAAAATCTCTGGAGGTTGATGAATTTAGATGTAATAGAACGTCTGTTAATGAAGGAAAAATGCAGATTTACTGAAATGGATTATGATAGATCAAATGCAAGAGCTAAAACAGAGTTGGATGTTGTAAGAAGATTTAACTATCAGAGGATATATTTATGGATTGAGATAAGAAAGAAATGATTTGTGTATTGAAAGCAATGATTTTGTGTATTGGAAGTGAAAGAAGGAAATGCTTATTATAATTGCTATGGAACCTATAAGAATGTAACAAGATAGTTTTAAATGGAATGAATAATTTTAATGATCTTTTATTACAGTGTTTAAGAAGAAAATTATTGAATCTTTTTTCTTTTTCTTTGTAGATTATAAATTTAAAATGGTTTTAAGAAAAAGAATTAACACTACTAAAATCTTGGAAATTTCTTCAGTTCATAGGAAATTAAGAAGATATCAAGGAAGGTTTAAGAATTTTTACAGGAACTTATGGAGGCTCATCTAGAAATAGATCAAAATTTAATGAAATGGAGAAAGAAATTGGATTTTAAAGATATGGTAAGAGCAGAGGAGGGAGGAAAAATGGATTCAATTACCCATTGTTGGTATCTAGTATTCAGAGGAGGAGATCAAAGAACTTAACCAAATTAATTTAGATTTGCAAAGGAAAATAGAGGAAGTTCAAACGAATCAATCTATTTTAATTTAGAAAATAAAGAAGATATTCAGGTTAAGGTGATAGGGCAGATGAAGAAAATTATATTACAATATAAATTAATGGAATATGCTATAAGGGTGAGGGATTAAAGGAATGTAGGCAGAAAAATTTAGAGATTTTTACTCAGGCCTTGCTCAGAGAGATGAGTGGAATCAGAAGATTTTGTTAATATTGAAAAATCTATGGTTAATTTTGGTTGGCAAGGCAGAAGTGTTTATGAGAGATGTAATATTTTACAACTAAGAAAATAGGTATGGAATTTTACAAGCATTCTATAAAATAAATTTCAAATATTAGGACAAGATATAATAATGATGAAGGAAATTCCTAAAATGTTAAGAAAGAGAAAAGAATTTGCCTTTTAATGGATGAGCTTAAGAAACATCAGATATATTTTAGATGAGATTCAGCTGTTAAGTAAATTAAAGAAGAAAGTATTTCTTAATACAGTTTGAAGAGATTTATAAATGTATTAAAGATGGAAATTTATGCTAGATGTTGTTGATTGGTGAGCAGATGGTGAAATGTGTAAGATAGAAGATAAGGGAGAATGAACTAAATTTGATTATGGTTAATCTTTGCAAATGGGGCGGATGAGGTGGGGTAGGACCTTTATACAGGGCTTAGAATGAAGATTGAAGAGTGTTGGAATGATATAATTAAAAAGTTAATAAAGGGAGTGAAAAGAATAGAGCAGACTGAATTTAAAACCAGTAGGTCATCTGAAACTGTTTGAATTATGAGTTTTTAAGCATGGGGTGACAAGTGGCAGAAGAATGAGGAATAAATTGCTGTCTTTGCTTTGCTTTTATAAACATAATTCTGTGTTTTACTGCTGAGGCCAAGGTGAATATTAAAGACTGAATTTGTAATGAGAAGAGTTTAATTGAAGATTAAATTGATTTTTTGTGTAAAACTTGAAGCAGCAGGATTTTACTGATTTTCAACGGACTTTTTAAAGAGGAAATTAATAGCTTGTTAATATTTTATGATCACAGATAACAAAAGAATTTTCTGAGTTTAAGTTGGAATGAAGCAGTAAATTTTTTTCCTTTTTGCAGGAGAAAAACATGCTGATTATTGTTTAAAGCTGTGAAGTATCTGTGTTCTGTGGAATGAAAGGAATGCTGTTGAGAAAATTTGAGCAAATTTGGCTCAATTAAAAAATTGAGTCCCTTGATCTTTATTAAGACCTCTGTAAAAGTGGTTTGAAATACTATTTGAAAACTTTTTAAATGACTCAACAACTTCAGAAATGCAGTTTGCTGGCTTTAAACAAAATTAAAAAAGGATTATTGAGATGGATAATTTGACATTGGAAATGAAAAATGAACAAGAATGAATGAAAATTGCAAAAGCAAACAATGGAAATGATAATTATTAAAGAACAGATTCATGTACATGATGCAAAAGTGGATCGGCAAATTGGTGAAATATTTAAAATGAGCAGCAAGACAAGAGAATTTGTTTCCTGGAAGAAGAAATGAGGAATATAATGGTTATTCAGAATTCAAGAAGAAAAGGTAGATAATTGAAAGCATTTTAAAATGGATTAATGATCTTGATACAAATTACGTTTAATAAGATCTGTTTTTAGAATTGACATAGAAGGCAAATGGTTCCAACAGGAATGTGCTTATTCAGGTTGCAAATCAGTGATAAGCTGGAAGTCCAAGGTGAGAGAGATGGACTTTAGTTTGAAGGAAGACTATTGTCTTATATATATTCATAGGAAACTTGGGGATGAAACTGACAATGGAAATATATAGCTAGAGGGATATAAATTATTTAAAAGAAATAGACCAAATAAAAAAGAGGAGGTGGAGTTGCACTATATATAAGATAATTATATCTCTACAGAAATAGAGCACAATGATGAAAATCATCTTGAATGTATTTGGCCAATATAAAATGAAAACGATATTGCCATGGTCATACTATAGGCCACCCAACCAAACAGAGGAAGTAGATGAACTTTTGCTAGTAGCTAACTACATGTAGGAAGCACATCACAGTAATGGGGAGAATTACCCTGACATCAACTGGGAAACAAATCACACCAAGTGGAAGATCCAACAGGTTCCTAATAAACCTAGCAGACAACTTTGTTTCCCAAAAAATAGAGAAGGCAACAAGGGATCATATTGACTTAATTTCACTAACAGAGATGAAATGATAGTGTGAAGCTACAGGAACCTTAAAAGTGACCACGCAATATTGGAATTCACATTCAAATACAAGTAGAACAAAGTCAAACTAGAGTCTTGGACTTAAGAGAGCTAATTTCAATAAACTTAGAGCTTGAGAAGGATTAAATGGATGAGAATCAAAAATAACTCAAGAAGCTTGGGAATTTTGAAAAGTGAGATTATAAAAGCACAGTCTAAACAATACCAATGAAGAAGAAAATTAGATCTCAAAGAAACCAGCATGGATGCAAAAGAACTATCTGACAAATTGAAAGACAAAAGGACAAATATAAAAGTGGAAAGACAAATAAGGCAGAATATCAGCATAGCAAAGATGAAGTGAGGAAAGACTCACAATAAAAGGCTAGACAAAAAGTAAAAATATAAAAAAAAGCTCTTCCAACATGTTAAAACAAGAAAAAGTCAAGGAAACAATTGGCCCATTGTTGGAGAAATTGATGACAAGCAACAGGAGAAAGCAGATCTACTTAACTCATTTTGCATCTGTTACACAAAAGGAAAAACAATCCAACCTATCAAAAACAGCCTACAAAACAGATTAGAAACATTAAAATAGGAAGAAATGGTAAGTGAACACCTGTCTATAGACGAGTTCAAATCACCAGGACATGGATTACACCCAATTCTGAAGGAACTGGCAGAATCTCAGAACCACTGAACTATATCTCAAAGATCCTGAGCACAGGAGCCAGAGGAAAAAGAGCTGATGTAATTCCCATCTTTAAAAAAGGAAAAAACAGATCCAGGAAACTACAGACCTATCAGTCTGACCTCAATACGGGAAGATTCTGGAAAAGATAATCAAGCAACGAATCACATACCTAGAAGCAAACAAAGTAATAACCAAAAGCCAACATGGGTTTGTCAAAAAGATCATGCCAGAGTAATCTTATCATTCTTTGACAAAATGACAAAATTACTAGACCAGAGGAATGCTGTCGATATAATTTACTTGGACTTCAGTAAAGCATTTGATAAAGTAGACCATAACCTACTACTAGATAAAGTAGAAAAATGTGGGTTAGACAGCACCACCACCAGATGGATTAGCTGACCAACCGCACTCAACGTGTAGTCCTCAACGGAACTACATCCACATGGAGAGTATGAGTGGAGTAAAGGCTCTGTTTTAGGCCCAGTACTCTTCAACATCTTCATCAATGACTTGGGCGAGGGGATAGATGGGAACTCATCAAATTTGCAGATGACACCAAGCTGGCAGGAATAGCTAACACTCCAGAAGATAGGCTCAAGTTACAGAAAGATCTTGACAGACTTGAACATTGCTATCTAACAAAATGAAATTCAACAGTGAAAAGTAAGGTTCTACATTTAGGCCAAAAACAAAATGCACCAGTACCGTATATGTGGTACCTTGCTGAATAGTAGTACCTGTGAGAGGGTACTACTTGGAATCCTAGTGGATAACCATTTAGATATGAGCCAGCAGTGTGCAGCAGCTGCTAAAAAAGCCAACACAGTTCTGGGCTGCATAGAATCAAGATCACGTGAAGTGTTAATACCACTTTATAATGCCTTGGTAAGGCCACACTTGGAATACTGCATTCAGTTTTGGTCGCCACGATGTAAAAAAGATGCTGAGATTCTAGAAAGAGTGCAGAGAAGAGCAACAAAGATGATTAGGGGACTGGAGGCTAAAACATATGAAGAACGGTTGCAGGAACTGATGTCTAATTTAACAAAAGAAGGACTAGAGACATGATAGCTGTGTTCCAATATCTCAGGGCTGACAAAGAAGAGGAATGGGCTGTTACCAAAGCATGAGGGTAGAACAAGAAGCAATGGGTGGAAACTGATCAAAGAAAGAAGCAACTTAGAACTAAGGAGAAATTTCCTGACAGTTAGAACAATTAATAAGTGGAACGACTTGCCTGCAGAAGTTGTGAATGAACACTGGAAATTTTAAGAAAATGTTGATAACCATCTGACTGAGATGGTGTAGGGTTTCCTGCCTGGGCATTGACTAGAAGGCAAGGTTTCCAACTCTGATGTTATGTTATGTTATGTTATGTTATGTTATGTTATGTGATGTTATGTTATGTTATGTTATGTTATGTTAGAGAGAGAGAGATGAAGTTTGAAGGAAGATATTCAAGTCTTGGATATATCAAGAGAAGAAAGGGCATGGAGATTTTTAAAAACCAATTACAAAAGTTTTGAGAGATAATGGAATTAAATATAATTGAGGCCACCACAACAATTGAAATTTTTTATAAAGGAAGGATGCGTACAATTACCCCAGACATAGATGCAATATTATATTTACGGAGCTTGGACTGATTGAGATGGAGGATTTAATGGAGATAAAAGATCAAATGCTTAAGATGGGTGGAAACATGTGGAAACATCAACTCAGAAGAAGAAAAAGGGCTATTGAGGGCAAGACTAAAGGGTTAAAGAGGAAAGAAATATCACCTGTGTTGGTTGAACAGAAGAAAAGTCGTGAGGATACAGTAGGAGAAGAAGCAGATAAGAGTCTTGGAAAATATGAAGCTGAATGCGGAGAGAGCTACCACTTTCTTTTTCTTGAGTGATGAATTTAAATAGACAGCCCAAAGAAGTGGCCCGGCATTGGCACGCCCCTCTCCCATTCTCTTTATAGAGGCGAAACCGATGAGGATGTGGGGAAGAAGATTGTTTGTTTTTATTGTTTGTTTGTTTTGTTTTTTTCTGTTTTTATTGTTTTTATGTTAAATGTTGTTATATGGAGTTTAATATTGGGTTTGGGCACAGAAAGGAAGAGGCGGGATAGGATTGAAAAATTTATATTTTAAATGGGAGTCATAAAATAATGTCATGGAATGTGAAGGGTACAGGAATCAGATTAAAAGAAGAAGATTGGAATTTAAGATTAAAAGAGATTTACCAGATATTTTATTTTTACAAGAAACCCATCAGAAATCTGAAGATTCAAATAGAATGTATATAAAAGGTATGCAAATATATGAAAAAGCATTTGGAACTTCAAAAGCCAGAGGAGTTGCAACACTGATATCAGATAGGGTGTATTTTGAAAAACATCAGGTAATTTTGGATGAAGATGGAAGATATGTAATAATTGTTGGAAATCTTAATGAGGAAAAAGTGACACTTGTTAATTTATATTTACCGAATGAAAAACAAAGAGAATTTCTTGAAAAAATAACAAAAATTTTGGAGAATGAAAGTGTAGGGAAAGTAATTGTGGCTGGGGATTTTAATTTAATCAGAGATAAAATAGATAGTACTAACCCCACCGCTGTGGAGGAGCAAATAAAATGGGGATTTTAAATATGGATGCTCAAACGGTGTGGATGTGTGGAGAGAGGTTAAAGGAATTGAAAGAGTATACACTTTTTCTCTAAGATATATAATACATATTCTAGAATTGATTATATTTTCTCTAAAGATTTGTTGAACAATGTGGATAAGGTAGATGGGAATTTTAAAGATTCTGATCATGCAGAAGTTATGGTGGATTTAGATTTTAATTTTGAGAAAAAGAAGCTATTGGAGATATGAGGAGAAATGTATAAAATGAAAAGGATAAAAATGGATACTTAAAAATTGGAGGAAAGTTGGAGATTAAATGATAATGGGAGGTTAAATTTGAAATTGTTTGGGATGATGAAAGCGGTGTTTAGAGGAGAGTATTAAATTATCAAGTAGGAAATATAAAAATTATAAAATTAAAATGGAAAGAGATAAAAATCAGATTAAAGAATTGGAAAATCAATTTTGCTTACTAAAGAAAAAAATTCTTCAGGAGCTTAATATGTTAAGAAATAAAATGATAGAAGAAGATACAGAGTTGGTAAAAGAAATTTGAGATATTTAAATAGGAATTTTTGAATTTAGTAATAGAAATTCTAAATTATTGGCAAAGATGGCGAAAATAAAAGAGAGAGAGAGAGAAATTGGAGCTTTGATAGATGATAGAGGTATAAGATGTTATAAAAATTAGAGAAATGTGAAGTGGTTAGAAACTTTTTTCAGAATCTATATTCAAAGAAACCAGTTAATCGGGGAAAATTGCAAAGTTATTTAGAAAAATATGTGGTGAAAATTGATCAAACATATAAGGAATCGATGGAAGAAGATATAACACAAGATGAGATTAATGGAGTTATACAAAAAATAAAATTAGGGAAAGCTCCAGTGAGGATGGATTACCTGCTGAGTTTTATAAAGAATTTAAAGAATTAATAATACCAAGATTGCAGAAATTATTTAATGGAATATTACATGGTGGAGAAGTTCTTCGTCATGGAATAGAACGGTGATATCCCTAATTCCTAAGCCAGATAAAGATTTAGAAAGGATTGAGTCCTATCGGCCCATTTCTTTAATTAATCAGGATGCAAAGATATTTACTGCTATTATAAGTAATAGATTAAATAGATTTATAGATAGATATATAAGTTACAACCAAGTAGGTTTTGTGAAGGGCAGATATATGAGTGATATTGTTAGAAGAGTATTAAATATTATAGATGTAGCTGAACATAATGGTGATAAAATTGGTATAGTATCATTGGATATTTTAAAGCTTTTGATTCTGTACAATGGGAAACTATTAAAGTAATTGTGGAGGCTTTAGGCTTTGGTAATAAGTTTATACATGTTATTTCAAAATTGTATCAAAAAGTAGTGCAAGAGTGAAGGTGAATGGAATATTAACTGAAGAGATAAAATTAGAAGCTGGTACGAGACAAGGATGTCCCTTGTCCCCAACATTATTTTTATTGGCTATGGAAATATTGACAAAATGATAGAAAAGATGAAGAATTAGAAGGATATAAGGGTATAAGATAAATTTGTATGGATGATACTTTAATTATTTTGAAAAATATAGAGAAAGACCTGAAAAAGATATATAAGCATTTGAAAGAATTTGACGAAATGACAGGTCTGAAAGTAAATTGGTCAAAATCAGAATTATTGATGGATAGCAATGGTAATGAACGCAAGAATATGCAAGAGCAATTTGGGATAAGGATTAAAAATACATTGAAATATTTGGGTATAGTGCTTTCACTCAAGGTTAAAGAATTGAAAAAACTTAATTATGATGTGGTGATGAATGAAATTGAGAAGAAGATAGATAAATATAAAATGTTAAAGTTGTCTTGGTTTGGTAGAATTGCAATGTGTAAGATGATGTTGCTGCCCAAGTTTAACTTTTTATTCGAGATGCTACCGTTAAATTTGACAGAGAAAGATATTGCAGGATATCAGAAAAATTGGATAAATTTTGCAATGGTGGAAAAGACCCAGATTAGTGAAGAAAATGTGGTATCAAAATCAAAAGGAAGGTGGATTAGGAATCCCCAAATTATTTAATTATTACTGTGCATATGGTATCCGGATAGTGGTAAAAATATTAAAGGTGAAGATAATCATTGGAGAGATTTAGAGTTAGGGATATAGAAATTTGGATCAAGGTGGTTTTAGATAAAGCAAATTTAAAATGTGTAATTAGAAGTTATTGGTTAAAGGGATTAAGTAAAATGTGGAATAAATTTGTTAAAATTTTAATTCGGATATAATCTTTTGGGGAAGACAATTGAAATTGGCCGATTAAAAATAATATAAACGAATGAAGTGATTAAAGAGGAAAATATAGAAATTATTAGAGATTGGATAAAAGTTATGGAAAATGAAAGGAGGAACAAAGAAATTATTGAAAATTAGGTTAAGTTGGTTTGAAAAATACAGATAGAAAAATGGACAAAAAAATTAAGGGAAAACTATTCGATAAATAGATGTGAAACTGAATTTGAATATTTAGTATCTCGGATTATGAAAGATGAAATTGGGCTAAAGGGACTCGTTAGCAGGGTTTATAAGATTATAAACTCTGATGAAAAACTACAAAGAGTGATGAGGATAAATTGGGAAAAAGATCTTAATATTGAAATACCAGAGTCAGATCTGAATGTGAATTGGAATAGTAGAATTATGAGGACTTTATCTATAAGGATTAAAGAGCATAATTACAAAGTTGTTTGGAAATGGTATTTGACTCCAGTAAGATTGTCACAAATGGATAAAAAAATTAGTAAAAAATGTTGGAGATGTGATATGGATTTGGGGACTTATGAACATATGTGGTATAAATGTGATAAGGTTAAAAAGTTTTGGCAACAATTGGAGAAAATTGTGAGGGCCGGTGAATAGCGCAGGCTGGTAAAGCCTGTTATTAAGAACACAAAGCCTGCAATTACTGCAGGTTCAAGCCCGGCCCAAGGTTGACTCAGCCTTCCATCCTTTATAAGGTAGGTAAAATGAGGACCCAGATTTTTGGGGGGGCAATAAGTTGATTTTGTAAAAATATACAAATAGAATGAGACTATTGCCTTATACACTGTAAGCCGCCCTGAGTCTTCGGAGAAAGGCGGGGTATAAATGTAAACCAAAAAAAAGAAAAAAAAAAGAAAATGATATTTGAAATGATGGGGAAAGTAGTAACATTGAGACTGGAAACTATATTATTGTTGGTAATTAAGGAAATAGAAGTAACAAAATATGAAAAAGAATTGATTAGAATTATGATTATAATAGGTAGAATTATAATAGCTAGATATTGGAAATTAGATGTGATTTTTAGAATAGAAGAGTGGAATTCTGAAATGTGGAAATTAGCTTTAAATGATAAAATGACATGTGATATTAAAATTAGAAGTGGTGTGTATAAAGAAGATATTTTCTGGAAGATTTGGAAACCATTCGTGGACTATGCGCTTGGAAAATTGGACGCCTCGGTACCTGTACCTCGAGAACGTGGATTTTGGCAATCATGAGGACATATCCGAAGACCCAAATCTTCCTTTTTTATGTATAGCACAAGGGTGGAATAATGTATTTTTTTTTCTGTTTGTTAGAAAAAAGCAATAAAAAAAATAATAATAATTAAAAAAAAATAATCTTTGCAAATGATTTATTTGGATATAAATGTGTAATTTTAGGGGTATTATTTGATATATGTGAGGTATAAAGAAATGGGAAGATGGAATATTGTTTAATTTTGGAGGATAGACAGTAAAATTTATGAATTTGGATTAAATATTATATTTGAGAGATTGTTATTGTTGTTAGTATTGTGTATAAAGTACATTGACCCAGACAATGCACTGTTCACCAAACACTTATGGATGTTTTAAAAAAAAACCCTATAAATAAAATGATTAAAAAAATCTACCTCAGTGGGGATAAATTATATTTATCAGCCATGGATTTCTGATTTTGGGGAGAAATAAGGTGGGACAGTAAGACAGGGAACAGAAGAACTTGGAAGAGCTTATGGCTTTGCTGGCTACTGCAGGAGTTCATTGCAAAGAATGTGATTTAGGAGCTAGACACAGGGCCAGGCAGAAGCCACCACCCAATCAGAGGAACGCTCTGTTTCCTAAGAAGAAAAGTATGAAACTAACTCAGATTGAAAGATGAAAAAGACCCATTATCTGGAGAGTAAGGGCGAGTGGATTGCAAACTGAACAGAATTTTGAAAGCTGCAGCTTTGAATTTGCTGTTGAAGTAGCAGGAAGTGCTCAATGGGTAGATTTTGTGGGGAAAGATGATGATCCAGGTTGGTGTAGTGGTGAAAGCTACAGGTTAGAGACTGGGAAATACTCAGCTGTAGTCCGCCTAAAGTGTGAAGTCATCAGTGCAGTTTTGGCCAGTCCTATCAGGCCTAGGCCTAAGCAAGAAAGGGGGAAACCACTTGACTTGACTGACCTGAAGGTCACAAACCCAAACATCTAGTGTAAGGCCCAAGGATGCTGGATGGAAAGCCACAAATTATAATTCGGCTTAAGCATAAAGCTTCCATGAGCTATGGAATATTGAGAGGCAAAAAGTATATCACAATAGGTAGATAGGTAGGCTGTCTGGGGGACATTTACCCTGTAAATGACAGCATGCTACCCAGGAAGTGCTTTCTATGCCTTCTTGAGTTTCTGAATGAAAAGAGAATCAATAAAATTGTGGGGTTATTTTATTCCAGATTCCTTCACACAACAGAGCTCAGAGCCAATATCATCAGAATAGAATAAAAATAGAAGGGACCTTGGAGGTCTTCTAGTCCAACCTCCTGCTCAAGCCATTTCAGAGAAGTGACTGTCCAATCTCTTCTTAAAAACCTCCAGGGGTGAAGCACCCACAACTTCTGAAGGCAATTGGTTCCACTGGTTAATTGTCCTCACTGTTAGGAAGTTTCTCCCCAATTCCAGGTGGCTTCTCTCCTTGATTAGTTTCCATCCATTATTTGCTGTCTTGCCTTCTGGGGCTTTGGTAAATAAGTTGTTCCCCCTCTTCTTTGTGGCAGCCCCTCAAATACTGGAATACTGCTATCATCATCATCATCACCCATACCTTATTAAATCTGTATTAAAAATGGCATTGTCCTTCTGAAATGGTTAGCCTGATGAACAGTTAGCCATGTGGTTTGATGGACTATTCTATTTTGCCTTTTGTTTTTTTACAAATCCTTTTTGGAAACATTTCTACCAAATAGAGATTATCACACCCTCTTTCTTAGACCCCATTTTCTAGGCTGTATATTTTTTTCTCTGTGTGATCTAATGGAGACTTCCATGCAGGCCAATTTACAGAAGAAAATGGCATTTAGCACTTAGCAGGTATACAATTTCCTCCTTCAGGAATGAACATGGCATGCTGGGTGCTCTTGGATGCAGCCCTGGCCAGCAGGAATGAAACTGGCTCCCCTGGAGTCTCTCACCTGATGGTGTTGCAACGGTGAAATGCTCCCGGTTCGCACTGGCTCCCCCGATTAGGTAGCGATGGCGGCGGCTGGTTCGGAGGACCGGTAGCAAAAATCCCTGCCCCCCCCGCCTCTGCTGAGCCGCACCATCAGCAGAGGTTTTTTTTTCTTTTAAAAGTTTTTCTTCAGCTGAAACATGCCTTGAAAAGTAAAAAAAAACAACCCTCTGATGATCGCTGGTCTGAGCAGAGATCATCAGAACACTTTAAAAGTTTTTTTTTTAAAAATCCTCTTCAGCCGAAGTGGGGGGGGAAAAGAAAAAAACCCGAAGTTTTAAAAGCCTCCTCTGGCGATCCCAGAGGAGTTTCCTGATCCTCACAGGCTTTTAAACTCACTTTTTAACAGCCCCCACTTACAAGAGCCCCCACCCAAGCCCAGCCAATTTCCCCTCCTCACTTACCTATAATTACTGCTCTTTTGGGCTGGCAACGGCATGTTTTCTTCAGCTACTGAAGAAAAAAAAAAGCTTGCTTTGACTTCCTGCTTTGCTGGCTGAGGAACTCTTGGATTTGAAGTCCACAATAAAATAAAATAAAATAATAAAATAAAATATTTGTGCAGCTTTCGGAGATTTGGTGTGTTTCTGTAGTGTTTCACTCTAACTACACAAACACACAAAATCTCAGAAAGCTTTATATGGCATTTTGTGAGTGTGTGTATGTGTGTGAGTTGTGTGTGTGTAAAGTGTGAAAGTTGGTTTTTGAGCTTTTTGTGGCTGTGTGAAGTGTGAAGGGTGAAGTGCAGCTGCTTTTACATTGTGTGTGAGTCAGTTGTGTTGTGTTGTGTTGTGTGTGTGTAAAGTGTGAAAGTTGGTTTTTGATACCTCTTATTGTTTTTTATACTTTGTTTATTATTTTTATTATTTATTGTTATTGGTCATGCCCACTCAGTCATCTGACCACCAAGCCACGCCCACCAATTAAGCCACGCCCACAGAACCGGTAGGGAAAATTTTTATATTTCACCCCTGTGGTGTTGCCATGTCCTAAATCCTTGAGAGCCATATTAAATAAGTCATAAAGATTTGGGATGTATTATAGATGGCATTTAGATCCAAAAAAACTGGCATGTATGTATCCGAATATGCAAGCTAAATGTTGAAGATGTGAATGTGATGATGCTACTTATTATCATATATGGTGGACTTGTAAAAAAATCAAAGCATTTTGGACAAAAATTTGGTGGATTATGCAGAATATATTGAAAAAGAAGATAAAGTTTACACCACAATTATTTTTATTGGGTATAATTACGGATTGTACAGTAATAGAGACTAATCTGATTTTAAATTTAATAGCAGCGAGACTATTGGTTGCGCAATATTGGAAGAAAGAAGATTTACCTACAATTGAAGAATGGACACTTAAAGTATTGAACTTAGCAGAAATGGCAAAAATTTCAGCGTATTTGATAGACTATTCACAAGAAAGATATATATTGGAATGGAGAAGGTGGATTGACTACATTCAAAACAAATATCAGACTAAAAAGTATCAAATAGCTTATTTATTTATTTATTTATTTATTTATTAATCACATTTATATACCGCCCTATCTCCCGAAGGACTCAGGGCGGTTCACAGGCAAGTAAAAACATATAAATACAAATTAAAATAACAATTAAAAAACTTATTCTAAAAGGCCGAATTATTAAAAAGCAGTATAAATAATAAAACCCATTAAAAACCAATATAAATTTAAAATCTAATCCAGTCCTGCGCGGATGAATAAATGTGTTTTAAGTTTTATGAGTGATTGTAGGAATAGTAATGTGTTAGTGTATTTGTTTAAATGGGAAAGGGGAGTTAAGGGTGCAAGGGGAGAGGAGAAGTGATGGGTGATGTTTATTATTGTATTTTAGTTTATGATTGTTAGATATAATACCCTGTATTTTGCTCTGGGAAGTCTCTGGGGGGAAAGGGGGAGGGGAGGGGAGAGGGGGGAAGGGGAAGGGAGGGGGGGAATAATGGTTGAAAAATTTCTTTCTTTTGTAAAACTTTTTCAATAAAAAAAAGATTTGGGGTGTAGATCAGAAAAAAAAGTAAAATCCTCTTCTTCAGCATTCTGTTCTCGCCAAATGTCTCTCAACTCCAAATCATCCATCATTTCAAAAAAAGCTTTGGGCAATTTCGTGCGACTTGAAATTTTTTGGAATAAACCTTTTTTGTCTTTATAGGTATCCAATACTCCATTCCAATCTCCCATTAATATAGATGATTTATAATCCCAGTGTATAATTTTATTGTGTAATAATTTAAAATTTTGTTGTTGTTGTTGATTAGGTGCATATAATCCAATTAAGAGTATTTTCTTCCCTTCCATTAAAAGCTCAATTGCAATATATCTTCCTTGAGGATCTGCCTCTATTAATTTAGCAATTAATTCCTTCTTTAAATATATAACTATACCATTCTTCTTTTCTGGAGCCAATGCAACAAAATGAGTACCAAGTCTTGAATTTATCAAATATTTCTGATCAGATGTTCTAATATGTGTTTCCTGCAAGCAAATTACATCATTTTTAAATTGTCTCAAATAATGAAATATCTTCCTTCTTTTCTGTGGTGAATTTAAACCATTAACATTCCATGTTAAAAATTTAGTTGCCATTCTTGGCTCCTTGAAGCTTTTAGAGCATCACCTGGAAATCTTCCTCAATCTTCCTTTTCGGCCTTGCTCCCCCCACAGCTTCTGTAGTGATATCTTGAGTTGTCACTTGCGATTGTTGCCTCTTTGTTCCTTGTTCTTTACGTTTAGTAGCTGCTCAAGTCATTCTTTGTTCCTTTGCATCTTTTATTTTTCCCTGGGTTTCTGATATTTGAAAAGTATCCGGAAGTTGCAACAAACTTTCATCAACAACTACACCCGCAGCTTGAGCTTGTGCCTGCATTCCTTCTCCCTCCTTCTTCCTCCTGGCTTCTGGGGATGGTGGATTTCCAGCCTTTAGTACATTAACATAAAAATCTCTTGCCTTCCAAACTGTATTAAGACAATATCTTTGACCCATATATATCAATGATATTTCAGCTGGAACATCCCATCTAAACTGCATCTGTTGGTTTCTCAGCTCATTCACCAAAAAGGCATACTCCTTCCTATCTCTTAACATTTTGGGTGGGATTTTTTTCAACACTAATACCTCTTGGCCTGCTATTTGAATCTTATTCTTGTACGATACTTGTAACACTTCATTTCTAATCCTCCTGGTTGTAAAATAAATCACTACATCTCTTGGCAAATTTTTCTGTCTAGCAACCCAGGAGTTAACACAATAAATCTTGTCAATTTGAAAGCAAGATCTGCTGGTTGTTCTTCCAAAATCTGTGCAAAGGCCTCTGCAAATATCTCTCTTAAATTCTCTTGTTTATTTTCTTTCAGGCCTTTCACTCTCAGGGCAAATTCCATTGATCTATATTGTAGCAAAAGCATTTCTTCATCAGCCCTGTCCACCTTAGTCTGAACTTCCTCCATTTTAGTTTCCAAATTCAAATTATATTGATTAATTTCTTCCACCCTTTCATCCAGCTGGACCATATTTGTTGCCAGACCTTGAAATGCTAACACAATATCATCTCTAATGTCCTTATTTCTTTCCTCAACAAGATTTTTGACTTCTGATATCTCCTCTGTAATTTCTTTAAATTTCTCCTCGATAACTGATGTTTGTAGCTCTAATGCTTGCTTCAGAGATTCCTTCATAAATTCTTTCAAAGAGTCTTGCAATGCTTCCAAATTCACTGTTTTTGGATCAGCCGTATGGGCTGGTAAACCTCCAGCACTTTTGGAAAGGCCAGGCTTTATTTGTTTAGATGCCATCTTTTATGTTTGTACTTTGCAATAATAAAGTCAATAAAAACAGTTTCTTAAGTCTTTTCCAAAACTCAGTTCTATAATCTTTTCCTTTTACTGTTCTTTAGCCTTTTCTCACTATTAATTCTCTTCAATTAGGTGTAAAATCCAGCAGCCTTAAGGACACTACTTGCCAGCTACATTAATAAGAACTTCCTTAACTTTCACTTTCACGCCCTGTTAGAACAAAGGCGCCATTTCCTCTAGCCTTCTTAGCTCGTTTCAAGAAAAAAACAATATATCAAAGGAGTTAGGATTTGTTACTTGCAGCTGCCGGTGCTCCTGTTTTTGCTCCATCTGGTTTAGAATCCAATTAAAGTCCAATATTGATCCCAGAGGTGGTCATGGTGCTTAGCTCTGTTTATGCAGAGACGCCCCCAGATCCAGAGCTTCTTCAGGCTTCTAGGGAGCTCACCTTTCACACCCCACGAATTGTTCCTGGGAGCAATTGTTTAGGAAGCTCTACCTCCGCCCGATTGCTCACCTCTCCCTCTTTTCCCGAGGGAGAGGTTTCCAAGCCACCAGACAGCGCAAATCAAATGGTCTGGGATGCAAGCAAAGCATACATGAGGGGAGTTTTAATATATATGAATAATAGATATAGAATTAGATAGCAAAGAAACGAATGCAATTAACATAACATAACATAACATAACATAACATAACATAACATAACATAACATAACATAACAACAGAGTTGGAAGGGACCTTGGAGGCCTTCTAGTCCAACCCCCTGCCCAGGCAGGAAACCCTACACCATCTCAGTCAGATGGTTATCCAACATTTTCTTAAAAATTTCCAGTGTTGGAGCATTCACAACTTCTGAAGGCAAGTCGTTCCACTTATTAATTGTTCTAACTGTCAGGAAATTTCTCCTTAGTTCTAAGTTGCTTCTTTCTTTGATCAGTTTCCACCCATTGCTTCTTGTTCTACCCTCAGGTGCTTTGGAGAACAGCCCGACTCCCTCTTCTTTGTGGCAGCCCCTGAGATATTGAGATATTAGAAGAGGAAATTTTAAAAAAGAGCAATTACTTATTTCTAACCCAGGAGACAAAAAAGGAAAAGAAACTATAAACATGTTATGAGGGCAGTTTAATATGTTGATGGCTGATCAGGTGGCAACTAACTTACAATATGCTAAGCATAATACATTTTGTAATGCTAATAAACTAGGTAGGTGGCTAGCATATGTAATAAGGAAAAAACAGAAATCACGAACTATTGCAAAGATAAAATTTAAAGGTAAAGAAGTATTTCAACAGAATATGATTTAAAAGACTTTTTTAGAATTCTATACAAAGTTATATGCTAGTGACTTAATTCAAGGTATAGATATAGATAGATATTTACAGAAAGAAAATACTTGTGAACTAACAAGGGAGCAAAGGGAAGGATTGAATCAACCTATAACTTCGGAAGAAATTACTTTAGCAATTAAACAGTTAAAAACCCCAGGAACAGATGGATTAACAGCTGCTTATTATAAAAATTTACAATTCAAAATGGTAGAACCGCTCAAGGATTTATTTAACAAAATCCAGTCTGGAGGAGATGTGCCTCCATCTTGGAGATCTGCTTTTATTTCACTGATACCAAAAGAAGATCAAGATGATAGCAAACCAGAAAACTATAGACCAATATCACTTTTGAATACTGATTATAAGATCTTTGCTAAAATATTAGCAAATAGACTAATGGTAGTTATGAGACAAATGATTCATAATGATCAATCAGGATTTAGAGAAGGGAGACAAATGAGGTATAACGTAAGACAGATTGTAAATGTACTGGAATATTTGGACAGGAACAACCAGGTCCCAGCAGTGTTCTTTTTCTTGGATGCTGAGAAGGCATTTGATCGATTGAATTGGCAATTTTTATTTAAAACATTAGAAAAGATGCAATTTGGGGAACATTTTATACAAGCAATTAGAGCAATATACCAGAGACAAACAGCACAAATAATAGTTAATGGTAGCTTAACAGAAGCTTTCAGAATTGAAAAGGGGACAAGGCAGGGATGCCCTTTGTCCCCACTATTGTTTATTTTAACTCTAGAAATTTTATTGAATAAAATACGTGGATCTAATAATATAAAGGGAATTAAAATTAGACATCAAGACTATAGAATAAGAGCATTTGCAGATGACTTGGTTGTTACCTTAGCTCAACCAATGCAGTCGATTATACATTTGATGGACATAATTAAGCAATATGGGAAGGTATCTGGATTTAAAGTAAATCAACATAAGACAAAGATAATAACTAAAAATATGACTTTAGATCAAAAGGAAGAATTAGAAAGAGTAACAGGATTTGAAATAGTGAAAAAGGTTAAATATTTAGGAGTATATATCACAGCCTCGAACGTGAAATTATATAAAAATAATTATGAGGTATTATGGCAAAAAGTGCAGAAGGAAATGGAGAACTGGAAAAAGTTACAACTATCATTGTTGGGAAGAATAGCAGTAATAAAAATGAATGTTCTGCCTAGGTTTTTATTTTTGCCTCCAATGATACCTATACTTAAAAAAGATGCAAAGTTGCAGGAATGGCAAAAAGGGATTAATAAATTCATTTGGATGGGTAAAAAACGAGATTGAAGTTAAAAATAATACAGGATATACGTGAAAGAGGGGGTCTTAAAATGCCTAATTTAAGACTATATTATGAAGCAGCTGTTCTGTCATTAATTAGTGATTGGTTTAAACTAACAGAAGAAAGAATATTGAATTTGGAAGGTTACAATCTTTTATATGACTGGCATGCTTATTTATTATATGATAAAAAAGTGGATAGGATTTTTAAAAGCCATTACTTAGAAGTGCCTTGTTGCGGGTTTGGAAAAGGTATCAGTATAAATTAAACTATAAAATTCCCATATGCACAATTCCTAGGCATGCGATAGAGAATATAAATATAGAACAAAAACAGGAGGTGGTTACTTATAAAGAGCTCCTTTTTATGCAGGACGGTAAATTACAATTGAAACCTTTAATTATAATGAGAGAAGAAAGGAGAAATTATACTTGGTTTCAATATGGACAGCTGCAAGCTAGATGGAGAGAAGACCCAAAAAAATTGGTATTATGCAACATGAGGAAAAATTGGTAAAGCAAATTAGAGATCAAAGCCAATCACATATTAAAAGGTTATATAATGCATTGATAGAAATAGAATCAGAAATGGAATTAGTTAAGGACTGTATGATAAAATGGGCACAAAATATTCAACAACCTATAATGATGGAAACATGGGAAACAATATGGGTTAGAAATGTTAAATTTACGCAAACTCAAAATCTGAGGGAAATTTTTTATAAAATGTTTTATAGATGGCATTTAGATCCAAAAAAATTGGCATGTATGTATCCAAATTTGC
The DNA here is from genome assembly GCF_028640845.1 of Ahaetulla prasina. NCBI lineage: Eukaryota > Metazoa > Chordata > Lepidosauria > Squamata > Colubridae > Ahaetulla > Ahaetulla prasina. Next base: position 9,836,873 of record NC_080540.1, read on the forward strand.
AAGCTAAATGTTGGAGATGTGACTGTGATGATGCTACTTATTATCATATATGGTGGACTTGTAAAAAAATCAAAGCATTTTGGATAAAAATCTGGTGGATTATGCAAAATATTTTGAAAAAGAAGATAAAGTTTACTCTGCAATTGTTTTTATTGGGTATAACTACGGATTGCACATCAATAGAGACCAAATTAATTTTAAACTTAATATCAGCAGCCAGACTACTGGTGGCGCAATATTGGAAGAAGGAACATTTGCCTACCATTGAAGAGTGGATATTAAAAGTAACGAACTTAGCGGAGATGGCAAAAATTTCAGCGTACCTGAAAGACTATTCACAAGAAAGATATATAATGGAATGGAAAAGATGGATTAAATATATTCAAAACAAATATCAGACTAAAAAGTATCAAATAGCTTATGAGTGAGCAGAAAGTAACAACTGTATTTGTATACAGTATTTTTTCTTTTTTCTTTTATATGAAATAAGGGAGTTATGGTTCTAGGGGAAGGATGAGAGTTTATGAATAATTAGTGTATTTTAGCTTATGATAGTTAAATGCTATACCCTGTATTTGCTCTGGGAAGTCGGGGGGGGTGGGGGGGAAGGGGAAGGGTGGGGGGTGGAGGGAGGAGGAGGGTAAATATTTGTTAAAATTGTGTTAAAACTTTTTAATAAATAAAAAATAAAAAAATAAAAAAAAAGATTTGGGGTGTAGAGGGGCTTTGATCTCCACTGAGACACACCACCAAGAAAACATATAGTGTAATTCTGTAAAAAAAGTCATTAACTTTTAGGGCTGAGCACATAGTTAATCTTCACAAGCTTAACTAGCATCACATTTCACTATTTCACTTGGCTCAGTTGCAAAAGTCGGTTGAAGAGTGGATATTAAAACGACTTGATAGCTTTAATTTTTTTTAAATTTGCATTTATATCCCGCCCTTCTCCGAAGACTCAAGGCGGCTTACACTATGTCAGTATAAACATCTGGCAGACCCCTTAGGTAGAGATAAGCGTTTCCTATCCGGAGATGGAAGAAAAGAGGACAATATCTCGACGACCGTCGGACAACCACCGGCTCCGCCGACTTAACTCTGTTGGCCCAGTGGACTCAGGAGATCCGGATTTGAGCGGCTGCTGCTGCCGCGGTCCCCCTTACCGCAGCCGGGATACAGACGACCGTCAAACAGCTGCTAAAGCCGCGATTCAAACAGCCGCTGCCATCGCCCACCACTTATCCACGCCGCAGTCGCGATTCGGACAGCTGCCGCCGCCGCCGCCCATACCTGATCGACCGGAATTTGGGAGCAGCTGTCACTGCCTGGGCAGACAGCACCACCGGAGCTACATCCAAGGATTGAACAACCCAGTGCCGGGTGAGTTGCTAAGGAGGTTTAGCACCACCCACACCACATCCGCCTCCATACCCAAAGGACTTTTTAAATTTCCCGCCGATCTCCACCATTAACATAGTGGATTACAACATCCACAATTGCCATCCCTGCTTACTCCATTCTCCCATCACTTCCTTCTCTGCAACCTCCAGTATCCCAACTCCAAACTTGTTACGAGTAAAAGTGAAAGAGAGAGAAATAGAAGTTGAGAAATATTGATTAAGAAAAGATACTTCCTCAATTATTGAATAATTATAAAAATTATTCAATAAATAAAATAAAAGAAATAAGAAAGATACTTCTTCAATACTAATTACATAATAAATTCAAATAATTCAATCAAATAATTCAAATCAAAAAAATAATTCAAATGAGGGGCTGGAGACATGTCTTGTTGAGATTATTTGGGATGGATTTGACCCTGTGACTCCCGAAGACATGGACAGGTTGTTGGGGTGGTTGAATGCCACCACATGTTTATTGGACCCTCCTGGTTGGTGCTGGCCACTCAGGAGGTGACACGAGGCTGGCTCCAGGGGATTATAAATGCTTCTTTGATGGAGGGTGTTTTCCCCGCCGCCTTGAAAGAGGCGGTGGTGAGGCCCCTCCTCAAGAAGCCCTCCCTGGACCCAGCTATTTTAGGAAATTATCGTCCTGTCTCCAACCTTTGCTTTGTAGCGAAGGTTGTTGAGAGTGTGGTGGCATGTCAATTACCCCAATACCTGGATGAATCTGTCTATCTAGACCCGTTCCAGTCTGGCTTCCGACCCGGGTACAGTACGGAGACGGCTTTGGTCGCGTTGGTGGATGATCTCTGGAGGGCCAGGGATAGGGGTTGTTCCTCTGCCCTGGTCCTATTAGATCTCTCAGCGGCTTTTGATACCATCGACCATGGTATCCTGCTGCACCGGTTAGGGAGTTTGGGAGTGGGAGGCACCGTTTATCGGTGGTTCTCCTCCTATCTCTCTGACCGGTCGCAGACGGTGTTGACAGGAGGGCAGAGATCGACCGCCCTCACATGTGGGTGCCGCAGGGCCATTCTCTCGCCTCTCCTGTCCAACATCTATATGAAGCCGCTGGGTGAGATCATCAATGGCTTTGGGGTGAGGTACCAACTGTACGCTGACGACACGCAGCTGTACGTTTCCACCCCAGGCCATCCCAACAAAGCCATCGAAGTGCTGTCCCAGTGTCTGGAAGCTGTACGGGTCTGGTGGGGAGAAACAGGCTCAAACTCAATCCCTCCAAGACGGAGTGGCTGTGGATGCCGGTATTCAGTACAGTCAGCTGCAACCGCTGCTGACTGTTGCGTAATCATTGGCCCCTGGAAAGGGTGCGCAACTTGGCGCTCCTGATGGACGGTTGTCTTCAAGATCATTTGACACCGTCGCCAGGAGGGCTTTCACCAGGTTCGCCTGGTTCGCCAGTTGCGCCTTCCTCGACCGGGATGCCTTATGCACGGTCACTCACCATGCCTGGTTACCTCTCGCTTGGACTACTGTAATGCTCTACATGGGACTCCCCTTGAAGAGTACCCGAGGCTCCAGTTGGTTCAGAACGCAGCTGCGTGATAGTGGGAGCCACACGCTGCTCCCATGTAACACCTCCTCCCGCGCAGTCTGCACTGGCTACCTGTGGTCTTTCAGGTGCACTTCAAGGTGTTGGTGACCACCTTAAAGCGCCCATGGCTTAGGGCCAGGGTACTTACGGGACCGCCTGCTGTTACCGAACACCTCCCACCTGTACGCTCGCACAGAGAGGGACTCCTTAGGGTGCCGTCCGCCAAGCAATGTCGGCTGGCGGCCCCCAGGGGGAGGGCCTTCTCTGTAGGGGCTCCCACCCTTTGGAACGAACTTCCCCCTGGACTTCGACAATTGCCGGACCTTCGGACTTTCCGCCGAGAGTTGAAGACCTATTTGTTTGTTCGCGCAGGACTGGCATAGGATTTTAATAGGATTTTAATTAGTTTTAACGTTTTAATATTTTATAAATTGGGGTTTTATTTTTAATTGTTTTAATTAGGCCATTTGTATAATAAGTTTTTTAATTGTGTTTATGTGTATTTTGCTGTTGTTTTTTATTATGGCTGTAAACCGCCCTGAGTCCTTCGGGAGAAGGGCGGTATAAAAATTTAATAAATAAAATAAATAAAATAAATCAAAAAATTATTTGAAAATAATTCAAATCAAAAAAATCAAATAATTCAAATAATTCAAATAATTATATATATATAATTATATGAAGCCTGAAGATGACAAATGAGACTTCGTTGAAACGTCGCCAAGACACTTCCAATTTTACGCGGGAGAAAACCCGAATAACCAAAGACCTACATACAAACACCCGCGAAAACCTCAGAAAAGATATATATATATATATATGTATATCACTATGCCAGCCAAAAAATCCAACAGATCAACCATTGATGCTGATAAAAACTTAGAAACAAGAATAATAGCAGCAATTGAACAAAACTTAGGAAAAAAAATTCTAGCTATTGAACAAAACCTAGAAAAAAGAATACTAGCTATTGAACAAAACTTTAAAAAAAAATCCAAACCGTTATTGAACAAAGTTTCACAAATTTAGTAAAACAAATTACATCACAAAAAAATGAACTCGACTGATCTAAATCATTTCCCAACTCATCTAACATTACATAATTCACATCCTTCAACTCAACCTAAACAACAAATAACTACTAACCAACTAATTATTTTTATTTTATTTTATTTTGTCACAACAGTATACACAAACAATTGTCATAGATAAAACAACATGTATTGAAGAAAATATATAAGTAAAAAAATATGCATCAACTATATTAATTTGATATAATGAAGGGAACAATAGGACAGGAACGGTAGGCACTATTGTGCTCTTATGCACGCCCCTTATAGTCCTCTTAGGAATGGGGTGAGGTCAATAGTAGAGTTTTTGGTTGAAGATTTTGGGATTTTGAGTAGAGACTATGGAGTCAGGCAGTGATTTCCAAGCATTAACAACTCTGTTACAGAAGTCATATTTTCTGCAATCAAGTTTGAAGCGGTTGACATTTAGCTTGAATCTATTTTTTGCTCTTGTAATATTGTGATTGAAGCTGAAGTAATCAGCTTCAGAAGTAATCAGAAGGAAGGATATTGCTATAGATGATTTTGTGTGTTAAACACAGGTCATGTTGGAGTCGACGGAGTTGTAAGTTTTCTAATCCCATGATTTCAAGTCTGTTGGTATAAGGTATTTTGTTGTTTTCGGAGGAGTGAAGAACTCTTCTAGTGAAATATTTCTGGACTCGTTCTATTGTATTTGTGTCAGAGATGAGGTATGGGTTCCAGACGGATGAGCTGTATTCAAGAATAGGTCTGGCAAATGTTTTGTATGCTCTGGTTAGTAGTGTAGAGTTTTTAGAAAAGAAGCTGCATAGAATTAGGTTTACAACTCTTAGAGCCTTTTTTGCTATGTAGTTGCAGTGGGCTTTGGCATTAAGGTCATTTGATATGAAAACTCCAAGATCTTTGACAGGGTGGGGGTCGTCAGTTAGGTAATGTCCATTAAGTTTGTACTTGATGTTAGGGTTCTTTTTTCCAATATGTAAGACTGAGCATTTGCTGGTTGAGATTTGGAGTTGCCAAGTTTTAGACCAATCGGAAATTAAGTCGAGATCTTCTTGAAGGGTAGAAGTATTATTAGTGGTATTAAATAGTTTGACACCATCAGCAAAGAGAACACAATAACTTGAGATGAGGTCACAGAGATCATTTATGTATAGTATGAAGAGTGTTGGTCCAAGAACACTACCTTGGGGAATGCCACTTTTGACAGGAACAGGATTTGATATAGCGTTACCAATTTTGACCACTTGTTGTCTATTTGACAGGAAGGCATTTATCCAATTGTGAAGAAGTCCCGAAATGCCGTAGGATTTTAGTTTGAGGAGTAGTTTATCATGTACTACTGAATCAAAAGCTTTGCAGAAGTCTATGTAGATTGCATCTATTGTTTTTCCTTGATCAAGGTTGGTAGTCCATATGTTTTTGCAGTGGAGGAGTTGTAGACAATTTTTTTCTGAAACCAAATTGTTTATTAGAGAGAAGGTTGTTTGTTTCGAGATGGAGTGTAATGGATTGGTTTATGATGGATTCCATTACTTTGCAAGAGACACAACGTAGAGAGATAGGTCTGTAATTTTCAACAAGGCTTGGATCTCCTTTTTTGAAGATAGGGATGACTGTGGCTAGAGACCAGAGTTTTGGAAGGGAACTAGTTTTGAAGGCTATATTGAAGATTATGCTTAGGGGTTCAGCTATATTAATTGAAAGTTTTTTTAAAAAGTATGCACATAGTCCATCTGGTCCAATAGATAATGATGGTTTCAGGTTGCGAAGGGCTTTTTCAACATTATCTTCTGTGAAGTCTATATGTGATAGGTCGTTGTTATCATCTGTTGAGTCTATTTGAGTTAAGTCGTTGTTAACATTTTTGATACGATTGAGGAATGTTGGATGTGAGCCATCACTGTTTACAAAGACTGAGCCGAAAAATGTGTTTAAAAGGTTTGCTTTAACTGTTTCGTCAGTACATTCTTTTCCGTTAGGTTCTTTTCCGTTAGGTTCTTTTAGTGGTGGAATGGATCTTGTTTCTTTAAGTTTATTATTAACAAAATTATAAAAAGCACGACTGGAATTGGTGCGTAGAAGGTCTTCTTCTTGTTTAGTGTGGTGTTACATTCTGTTTTTATTTTGTTGCAAATATTTTTGTAGCGGTTTTTGAAGTTTGCTACATAACCCTTTTTGTTTTTTTTCCAGAGGAATTTTTTTTTGGATTGCAGCTTTTTATTGATATAGGAAATTTGCTTTTCCTTTTGATTTTGGTGATGAATTGTGGAACGTATAGTTTGATGATTTTATTGATTTCGAGTAGGAATACTTTATACAGGTTGAGAATAGATTTTGCCAGTCAAGAAATGAGAGATCATTGTTTATAAGGTCATAGTTGGCTTTTTTAAAATTGTAGTTTGGAGTACTATTGTTGAGACGATTTATGCGAGGACGTATGTTTAGATAAAAGTCTATCATGCAGTGGTCACTGTTGGAAAAGGGTTCTCTTACTTGTAGTCCATAAATTGAGTTTGAGTTATTAAAAAAGATGAGGTCAAGGCAATTCATGAGTCTAGTATTGTTAGTTACTAGTTGTTCAAGGCCAAGGTTTGTAACTGCGTTGTACAGTGTAGTATGGATTGGTTCAGTTGAACATTCATTTGTTATCCAGTTTATAGAAGGTAGATTTAGGTCTCCCAGAAAGATGAGACGATATGGGCAAGAGGTAGCCCATGTTAGTAGTGAGGTTAACATATTTGCATGAGCGATGTCGTAGTCAGGGGCTCTGTAGCATAGTATGAATCTTAGTGTGGTATTGGTGGATAGGTCACATACAATATTTTCAGGTAGAGAGAGTTTATGTGCAACTTGAATATTTTTTAAGTTCAGTGATTTTTTGTAAAAAATAGCTACTCCACCACCTCTGCGGTGATCACGATCTGATCGAAGGACTTGGTATTCTTTGTTTGAAATAATGGAGTCAGTGAAGGATGAGTTTAGCCATGTTTCACAAACAAATATATCAAATATATCATTTTTTAATAAGAGGATAAATTCAGGTAATTTGTTTACAATACTTCTTGCATTTAATAATTTACATTTGAGACCTGTAGAATTACGTGTATTGGACGTAAGGGGCGTGCATGGACAGAGGACAAAAAATAAATAATGCAATATTTTTTGGACTAGAAAACACAAATGAACCAGATATCACCAAAATTCACAACATAATTGGAAATTATAATTCTTCAACCATCTCCCCAATGAAATAATTGCAGTCTCCAGAGATGGACCAGAATATAAAAACAGTGATGGATCAATAGCACCAAGATTCTGCAGAGTTATCAGCATAAACTCAAGCTCAATCCCTCCAAGACGGAGTGGCTGTGGATGCCGGCATCCCGGTACAGTCAGCTGCATCCGCAGCTGACTGTTGGGGGCGAGTTAGTGGCCCCAAAGGAGGTGGTTCGCAACTGGGCCTCCTGGATGGACGGCTGTCTTTGATGAACATGCGGCGCCGCCAGGAGGGCCTTTACCAGGTTCGCTTGGTTCGCCAGTTGCGCCCCTTCCTTGATCGGGATGCCTTATGCACGGTCACTCACGCCTGTTACGCCTAGGCTGGATTATTGCAATGTCTCTACATGGGGCTGTTTTGAGGTGCACCCGGAGGCTGCAGTTAGTCCAGAATGCGCTGCGCTGAGTAGTAACGGGAGCCGCAGCTCCACGTGACATCGCTGTCTGTAGCTTGCACTGGCTTCCTGTGGTCTTCGGTGCGCCAAGATTTTGGTAACTGTCTCCTCAGGGTGCCGTAAACAGTGTCGGCTGGCGCCCCAGGAGTAGGGCCTTCTGTGGGGCAGTGACGCCTGGAACGAACTTAGTGCCTGATCTTCGGACCTTCCGTCCAGCTCAAAACATATTTATTCATTAAAGCGGACTGGCATAATTAGTGATGTATTTTAATTGGGTTTTTAATATTTTTAACTTTTAATTTAAATTTTAATAATCAGCCTTTAAAATTTGCTCTTTTTAATTGTTGTTTTAAATTGTATACATTTTTGTTTTATTTTGGCTGTACACCGCCCTGAGTCCTTCGGGAGAAGGGCGGTATAAAAATTTAATAAATAAATAAATAAATAAAATAAATAAACAAGAACAGCAAACATAAGTTCATTTACACCATCAACTCAATTGCTAAAACAAATCCTACCTACAGTAAACTTAGATCACGTCCTGATCTATCTTTCTTACAACGGATACATTCTCGTGAGCTCTGCACTGAACTTAAACGAAGACAAGACAATGGTGTATCTAACCTATATATTGACTATTGTGCTGATTGCATTAAAAATAAATCCTACAATCAAAAACTCACCACCAAACCCCCAATCACCCAAATCATCCAACCAGCCATCCCAATGTTCAATCAAGCACCCATCACCCATCACCCAACCATCCATCCAAACAGCCATCCAATCAGCCATCCAACAATCCATTCAACCAGCTATCCAAAAAGCCATCCAAACAACCATCCAATCAGCCTTCCAACCAACCATCCAACCAAGCATCTCAACAAATAGTCGAGTACCCAACATCCAAACACTCACCACCCAAAACATACATCCACCCATCCAACCAACCAACCACCTATACAACCACCAATTGTACATAACCCTCAACCATCTAACATCCAAAACTAGGTATGCACGCCCCTTACCTCTTCAACATCATTCTCTACAGATTTTAAATGTAAATTGATAAATGCAAGAAGTATTGTAAACAAATTACCTGAATTTATCCTCCTGTTAAACAGTGGTACATTTGATATTATATTTGTTTGTGAAACATGGCTGAACTCATCCCTCCCTGACTCCATCATTTCAAACAAAGAATATCAAGTTCACCGATCAGATCGTGAAAGCCGAAGAGGTGGTGGAGTGGCTATTTTTTTCAAAAAGTCACTGAATCTGAACATTCAAGTTGCACAAACTTTCTCTTCCTGAAACTATTGTATGCGACCTATCCTCTCATCTTTCTGGGAGACCTAAATCTACTTCTCATTAACTGGATAACAAATGAATGTACAACTGATCCAATCCATACTACACTATTGCTGTTACAAACCTAGGTCTTGAACAACTTGTAACTAAAATACAAGACTCAACAACTGCCTTGACCTCATCTTCTGCAACAACACCAATACCATTTATGGATTACAAATAAAAGAACCCTTTTCCAACAGTGATCACTGCATGATTGACTTTCATTTCAATATACGCCCTTACATAAATTGTCATACCAATAGTATTCCTAACTACAACTTCAAAAAAGCCAACTATGACTTTATAAATAACGATCTTTCATCTCTGGACTGGCTAAATCTGTTCTCTACCTGTATAACTGCTGAAGACCACTATAGAGTTTTCCTGCTTAAAATCAATAGTCATTAAACTATACGTACCACTAACTACCACCAAAATCAGAAAAAGCAAACTACCCAAATCAATAAAAAAGCTTCAATCTAAAAAAAAATCCCTCTGGAGAAGAAACAAAAAGGGCTATGTAGCAAATTTTAAAAATCGCTACAGAATTATATGCAACCAAATAAAAACGGAATGCACAAATTACCACACCAAGCAAGAAGAGGATCTTCTGCGCACAAATTCCAATTGTGCCTTTTATAATTTTGTGAACAATAAGCTTAAAGACTCTAGATCCATCCCACCACTAAAAAATTCTAATGGCAAAGAATGCATTGACGAAACTACTAAAGCAAAACACTTTAACACATTCTTTGGCTCAGTTTTTGTTAACAGTGACGACACATATCTGGCATTCCCAAATCGTACAAGCAATGAGTATGACAACTTAACACATATAGATTTCACAGAAGATAACGTTGGAAAAGCTCTTTGCAACTTGAAACCATCTCTATCCATTGGACCTGATGGTCTTTGTGCTTACTTCTTAAAAAAACTTTCTACTAATTTAGCAGAACCCCTAAGTATAATCTTTGATAAAGTTTTCACAACCAGTTCCCTTCCCAATCTTTGGTCTCTAGCCATAGTCATTCCAATCTTCAAAAAAGGCAACCCCAGTTTAGTTGAAAATTACAGACCAATCTCCCTATGCTGTGTCACCTGCAAAGTAATGGAATCCATCATTAACCAATCCATTACCTTCCACTTAGAAATACACAACCTACTCTCAAATAAACAATCTGGCTTCAGGAAAAAATTATCATGCAACTTACAACTTCTCCACTGTAAAAACCTATGGACTACAAATCTTGACATAGGCAAAAAAATTGATACAATCTACATAGACTTCTGCAAAGCTTTTGACTCAGTAGTACATGATAAACTTCTCCTAAAATTAAAATCCTATGGCATTTCTGGACCCCTACACAATTGGATTTCTGCTTTTTTGTCGAACAGACAAGTGGTTAAAATTGGTAATGCTCTATCAAATCCTGTTCCTGTCAAGAGTGGCGTTCCTCAAGGTAGCGTTCTTGGACCAACTCTTTGTGACCATATCTCTACTAACTGTGTTCTCTTTGCTGATAATGTCAAACTGTTTAACACTACCGATAATACATCTACCATTCAAAAAGACCTTGACCATCTAACCGCTTGGTCTAAAATTTGGCAACTCCAAATCTCAACCAGCAAATGCTCAGTCTTACATATTGGTAAAAAGAACCCAATCACTAAGTACATGCTTGATGGACACTACCTTACAGATGACCCCCACCCTGTTAAAGACCTTGGAGTTGATCTAAATGCCAAAGCCCACTGCAACTACATAGCAAAAAAGGCTCTAAGAGTTGTTAACCTAATCCTGCGTAGTTTCTTTTCCAAGAACACCACACTGCTGACCAGAGCATATAAAACATTTGCTAGGCCAATTCTTGATTACAGCTTGCCTGTCTGGAACCAAACCATATTTCTGACATCAATACAGTTGAGCGTGTCCAGCGGTATTTTACGAGAAGAGTTCTCCACTCCTCCACAACCAACAAAATACCTTATTCCACCAGACTTGAAATCCTGGGTTTAGAAAACTTAGAACTCCATCGCCTTCAACAGGACCTGGTTTTAGCTCATAGAATCATCCGTTGTCCTTCCTGCCAATGACTACTTCAGTTTCAACTACAATAACACAAGAGCTACCAATAGATTTAAACTTAATGTCAACCGCTCCAGTTTGGATTGCAGAAAATATGATTTCTGTAACAGAATTATCTGTGCTTGGAATACTTTACCTGACTCTGTGGTCTCTTCTCATAACCCCAAAAGCTTTAAACAAAATCTATCCACTGTTGACCTCACCACATTCCTAAGAGGACTCTAAGGGGCGTGCATTAGAGCACAAACGTGCCTACCGTTCCTGTCCTTTTGTTTCTTTCCCTACATATATATATATGCTTATACTTCCTTGTTTCTCCTCATATATATGTTTATATATTATATAATCTTTTTGTGTTATGTTTGTGCATATTGTTTTGACAAAATTAAATAAATAAATAAATAAATAAATATCTGTGCCTAGAAAGCAGACAATAAAGTAGGCGGGCTCTGTGGTTGATTTTAAAGAGTTAAAACCATCAAGTACTACATTGCTAGAAAGGATGAGAGGAGAGAAGAAACAGAGGAACTTCCTCTTCCAGATGACTTCATGGAAGGAAGTTGGAGTGCAGAGCGGCTTTTGTGCTCTTGCGAGGGTCTAAGCAGCAGCTGGCGGGTGAGTTGAGGGCAGCAGGTGGGAGGAGAGTCCGGGAGCAAGTCGGGCTGTTCGGTTCCCTCCACGGCCTGGAAGCAGAGAAGCAACTGGGCTGAAGCAGGTCAGCTGCTGCTGCTGCAGGTTCCTTCCCTCCCCAAATGGAAGCCCACTGGGGCTGCAGGCTGTGAAACTGGTGGCTGCAATTTTCTGCTGGTGGGAAGAATTAAAAAGTCTCTTTTAAATTAAGTTTGATTCTTTGGGAACGGCTATTGAGATTCCCTTCTATCTTGACCCTATCTACTGGGGTGTTGGGTATTCCTGCCAGGTTGGTGTCATCTCAAGTTTGATGAGTTTGGTGAATATAAATCACCAGGACCTGATTCTCAGAACAGCAGGATTGGGAGGGAGCTGGCGGATGTTATCTCAGAACCCTTGTATCATATCCTTCAAAAATCCTGGAACATTGAGGATTGGAAAAGAGCCAATGTAGTTCCCATCTTCAAAAAAAGGGAAAAAACAGACCCAGGAATCTACAGACCAATCAGCCTAACACTGATAACCTGGAAAGATAATGGAAAAAATAATTAAAAAAAACAAATCTGCGAACATTTAGGAAAAAATTAGCCAATATAAAAACAGATCATTAATCATTCTTTGACAAAATGACTAAATTAGTAGACCAGGGAAAAACTGTGGACATTGTATATTTGGACTTCAGCAAGGCATGAAGTAGACTTGTTGTTGTTATTAAAACACCCATCATGACATGGACAATTTCTCCAGGCCTTCCTGTCCTCTACCATCTTCTGGAGTCCACTTAAACTCATGCCTACTGCTTCAGTGACTCCATCCAGCCACCTCGTTCTCTTCTTCTTTTGCCCTCAATCTTTCCCAGCATTAGGCTATTCTCCAGTGAGCCCTTTTTCTCATTAGGTGGCCAAAGTTCTTCAATTTCATCTTCAGAATCAGGCCTTCTAAAGAGCAGTCAGAGTTGATCTTCTCTAGCCTACTTTTTGATACACTAGAAAAATGACAGATAGACAGCATCACCAACAGATGGATTTATAACTGGCTGACAAGCCGTATTCAACAAGTTGACCTTCATGGTACTACATCTACATGGAGGGAGGTGAGCAGTGATATGCCAGACAGTATCTTCATACATGACTTAGATGAGGGAATAGAAGGGGAACTCATCAGGGGAGGGTTTCAAAACCCATTGCTACTGGTTTGCTGGTGGGCGTGGGCGTGCTTGTGCGCCAAGCTTCTGTGCATGTGCAGAAGCATCTGGGTGGGTGGGGGGAGCCTCCCGCTCCCACCATTACCGGTTTGCCCAATCACTGAACTCATCAGATTTGCAGATGACATTAAGCTGGCAGGAATAGCCAACACCCAAGAAGACAAGCTTAGGATCCAAAAAGATCTTCACAGACTTGAACAATGGGCCCTATCCAACAACATGAAATTTAATGGGGAGAAAAGCTTAAATATGAACCAGCAGTATGCGGCAGCAGCCAAAAAAGCTAATACAATTTTTGGTTATGTAAACAGAGGAATCACGTGAATGTTTAGTACTGCTTTATATAAAGCCTTAGTAAGACCACACCTGGAATACTCCATGTAGTTTTCATCACCACATTACAAAAAAGATGTTGAGACTGTGGGAAAAAGTGCAAAGAAGAGCATCTAAGATGATTAAAGGCCCGGAAACTAAGACATCAAGAATGGTTGCAGGATTTGGATATGATTAGTCTAGTGAAAAGAAGAATTAGAGATGACATGATAGTGGTATTCCAGTATTTGAAAGGTTGCCACAAAGAGGAGGAGGTGAACTTATTTTCCAAAGCCTCAGAATCCCCTCCATGTGGGTGTCGTTCCATTGAGGACTGCACGTTGAGTACAATTTGTCAGTGAGTTATGAATCCATCTGTGTGGATGGATGTCTCTGTGCCACATTTTTTTTAAACAAAAACTTACCATCTACTTTGTCAGATGCTTTTTATTGAAATCTAAGTATACTGTGCGTAATGCATTTTACTGGTCCACTAATTTAGTTATTTTGTTGAAGAATAAGATTACTTTGGCATGATCTGATTTTAATAAGCCCTTTCTTGGCTTCTACAACATAGTTACAACTTAGCTTACTTCTTGGTGTTCTCAGATCTGTTGCTTGATTATCTTTTCCAGGATCTTCCCAGGTATTATTTCTTACTTCCTTGCCATTTTCTCTCTTTAGTGGACTGTTTCCTTGACATTTTTCTTGTTATATATATATATGTTGAAAGAAACTTGTTTTTGTTATCTTTTACTTTTGTTCCAAGTCTTTGTTCATACTCAGCCTTTGGTTTCCTGACTTTATCTTTGCAGATTCGGGCTATCTGCTGATAATTCTGCCTTAGTTATGTGTCCCTCTTTTCATTTTTTGTACTTATCCTTTTTGTCTTTCAATTTATCAGAAAGATCTTTATGCAACCATGCTGGCTGCTTCTTGGATTTCTTGTTTTTCCTTTTTAGTGATATTGTGTTGGACTGGACTTCTATGATCATATTTTCCAGTGTTTCCCATGCTCCTTGCATTGTTTTCTCTTTTAGGATTTTTATCCATGAAATATTGCTTCAGCTCTGAATTTATTAAAATCAGCTCTCCTAAAATTGAAGACACTTGTTGGATTATAGTCTATTGCTTGTGTTTGCATTATATTGAATTCCAGTAAGACGTGGTCGCTTGCCCAAGGTTCCGACGACTTCACCTATCGCTTCTCTATTAGTAAGAATTAGGTCGAGTATAGTTTTTCCTCTAGTTCCCTCTTCTACCTTTTGGATGACATAGTTGTCAGCTAAGTTGGTTAGAAATCTGTTCGGTCTCCTATTTGCTGTAGAGTTTGTCTCCCAGTTGATATCAGGGTAGTTAAAGTCTCCCATTACATCTTGATATTGCCCTCTTGAAAGTTTGTAATTCACATGTGTATTGAAAATGACAGATGAATAAAAAATTTTTACTTCCATGTCATGGCAGTAAGAATGATATTTCATGTCCTGTCCATGGCTCAATTCTGCATAATCAACACTTCCTAAAAAATAGCTCTTTGGTTGCAGCTAAATCTCTCCTCACTTACCACTTCTTCCCTGAGCCTTCAAAATTCCTATGGCACAGTAGAAGCAGACGTGCACCTGGTCCACAAAACTTGTGGTAATCTTAGTACTTGTTCAATGACCATCACTGTGGTTTTAAAGGTTTAGGAAAAGGAGTTGCACCAATTCGGGTTCTGCCAATAGTTTATTTATTTATTTATTTATTTTTCATATTTATATAATATCTTGACTCTTCACAGAATTTCTTTCAGACTCCTTTTATTCTAATGTATGCCTTTGGATCTGTTTTATTTAGAAATATTGTGCATTTTATAAACAATTAAATTTTTGCTTATTTGTTCCATATATATTCTCTTTAATATATCAAATCTTTACCATTCTATATTCAAAATCAGAACAGATGCCATTTTTAAAGTTGTCACCAACACCTTGAAGCGCACCAAGGCCACACAGTTAAAGTCAGGAATCCTCCATTCTATCAATTCTGACTAACTGAGCCTCCGGATGCCCCTCAAGGGAGCCCCATGTAGAGCATTGCAGTAATCCAAGAATCAAATGAACCCATAAGGCATTTCAGAAAGAACTATATCAGGCATTAAATTTCTCCTAATCAATGATTCTACAGCCGCTCATCCAGGAGAAACCTTTGAATGTCCTATCTGTGGAAAAGCAAATATGAACAGTCAGCCGAGGACTCAGCTGACTGTACCGGGATGCCGCATCCACAGCCACTCTGTCTTGGAAGGATTGAGCTTGAGCCTGTTTCTTATCCAGAATATTTTCCAATCACAGCACCTGCTTCATTAGTTGCACATTTATGATGGCCACGTCATCCCACACTGATAATCCCCATTTGTGACCTTCCCAGCGAGGTTCTGACAAGCAAAATCAGTGGCTATACTGGCAGGAAATTGCAAGTTATGGTCATATGAAATTGCCTTTAACAACCCACAGTAAGTTGCTTAACAACTACAAAGGAACAAATGCAAGTTCTGTTTGAGCTGCTTGGTGACGCAGATATCCGTTTCAATTGTGATAGGTTAAGTGAGGACGACTTGAGTGGGGATGTCCCCAGAGGGGTTGTAGACAGGATTTTCTGTTCTTATTTGCAGCTGAGGACTTCCATGAGCAAAAGTGGTGCTTCAAAGCTTAGAGAGGCTTTCAGCATCATTTCATCAGTTAAAGCCCCCACATATCTAAATTTAGCTCAGAAGGTTTGACTGTAAACATTTTGCAACATTGGCAGGCTTGAAAGACGTAGATTTTCTCAATGTATACATGTGTAGGTGGGTGTATCTGTATTTCTCTCTATGCATAATCTGCAATTATATAACCTATTCCCAGCACTTCAAGATATATTTCATGATAACCCTTTGCATTGTTAAGAATTTATGACTGACCCAACTAAATAACTCAATTTGATTGAATATTGATTGAATATTTGAACATGGATCTCAGTAGTACTCTATCTGTGATATGAATCATCAATAATGTGAGTGATTATTCTAATATTGGGGCATGTTTGTTTTTTCATTGTAATATATACTTTTTTCTTTTTTCACATCATCTCTAAGCATTTTATAAAGAATTAAAATTCTATTTTTCTTTGAATCTTTCAGACAAAGAGGATGTCAACAAGAGCACTCGGGACAACTGTAAATTACAAGCAACGTTGAAAAGGGAAGAAAATCAAGCCAGAAATCAAATATTTTCCATTTCCTTCAGAAAACCATACAATACTGATCCTCCTCCAGCAGCTGTTAGACAAACAGAGAAAATCAAGAAAAAATAAGCAGATTGAGCAGAATTGAAGGATACGTTACATGAAAAGTCAAAAGAGATTATTTTTCAATCAGCAAAAATAGGAAATACCTGGAAGTCAGTGGGACGGAAAAGGCAATAGTAAAGCCACGTAGAGAAGACAGTAAGTCAGGCCTCTCCCCATGAGGAAGAATACGGCTTGAATGAAAGCATCACTACCACTAAACAAGGCATTGTCCATATTTTATCTCCTCAAGAATATCATCTGTGGAAAAGCTCCATAGATTTGTTTATTGTGGGACAAGCACAGATTGCAAGTCACAGCTGAATATGCACAAGAGGAGCCAGACAGCAAAAAAACCATACAAATTACCTGAATGTGGCAAAATCTTTGGTCACAACAGCTCCCTTGTGGTTCATGGAAGCACCCAGACACAAGAGGGAAGCCAGTAAATGCTTTAGTGAGCACGGCAACATGGTGCTACATCAGATAACTCACAGGAGGAAGAAAACGTATGACTGTGCAGATTGTGTGAAAGTTTCATTAGAAATTCCCAGCTCATGAGACATTAAAGGACGCGCACACAGGAATAAAACCATTTGAACATCCTTTCTGTGGATGTGAGAATTCCATCCTGGTGAAGCACCCGAGGACTCACACAGAAGAGAAAACCTTTGAATGTCCTGATCCTGGAAAAAGTCAGTCACAATTTAAGTCTGGTGATGCATCAGTAGATTGACTCCAGGAAGAAACTGTATGAGTGGCTAGTTAGTGGGGAAAGCTTGATTACAAATTTCCATCACACACCACCAGAGAACTCACACAGAGAAAACCTTTGAATGTCCTGATTATGGGAAAATCACAATTCCAGCCTGGTAATACACCAGAAGACTCGCATATGAGAGAAATGTTTTGAAGGTCGTAATTGTTGGAAAAATTTCAGTTATAATTCCAACTTGGTGATAGACCAGAGGAATCATAAAGGAGAAACCTTTGAATGTCTGATTGTGGAAAAGTTTTAGTGATAATTCCACCTGGTGACACCAGAGGACTCACAGGAGAAACCTTTGAATGTCTGATTGTGGGAAAAGCTTCATTAGAAATTCCACCTCCTGAGACACAAGACCACTCACACAGGAGAGAAGCCCTTTAAATGTCCTATCTGTGGGAAAGGTTTTAGTCAGAATTCCCACCTGGTGCTACACCAGAGGACTCACACAGGTGAGAAACCCTTTGAATGTCCTGATTGTGGGAAAGGTTTTAGTCACACTTCCCACCTGGTGAAACACCAGAGGACTCACACAGGAGAGAAACCCTTTGAATGTCCTATCTGTGGGAAAGGTTTTGGTGAAAATTCCAGCCTGGTGAAACACCAGACGACTCACACAGGAGAGAAATGTTTTGAATGTTCTATCTGTGGAAAAAGTTTTAGTGATAATTCCAGCCTGGTGAGACACCAGAGGACTCACACAGGAGAGAAACCCTTTGAATGTCCTGACTGTGGGAAACGTTACAGTCATAATTCCAGCCTGGTGAGACACCAGAGGACTCACACAGGAGAGAAACCCTTTCAGTGTCCTATATGTGGGAAAAGCTTTAGTGATAATTCCAATCTGCTGACACACCAGAGGACTCACACGGGAGAGAAACCCTTTGAATGTCCTATCTGTGGGAAAAGTTTTGGTGATAATTCCAACCTGGTGAAACACCAGACGACTCACACGGGAGAGAAGCCCTTTGAATGTCCTATCTGTGGGAAACGTTACAGTCAGAATTCCTACCTGGTGCGACACCAGAGGACTCACACAGGAGAGAAACCCTTTGAATGTCCTGACTGTGCAAAAACTTTTAGTGTTAATTCCACCATGGTGAAACACCAAAGAACTCATACAGGAGAGAAACCCTTTCAGTGTCCTATCTGTGGAAACGTTTTAGTGATAATTCCACCTGGTGATACACCAGAGGACTCACACAGGAGAAACCTTTGAATGTCTGATTGTGGAAAGGTTTTAGTCTGAATTCCAGCCTGGTGAGACACCAGAGGACTCACACAGGAGAGAAACCCTTTGAATGTCCTATCTGTGGGAAAAGTTTTAATGATAATTCCAACATGGTGAAACACCAGAGGACTCACACAGGAGAGAAACCCTTTGAATGTCCTATCTGTGGGAAAGGTTTTATTGATAATTCCAACATGGTGAAACACCAGAGGACTCACAAGGAGAGAAACCCTTTGAATGTCCTATCTGTGGGAAAAGTTTTATTGATAATTCTAACCTGGTGACACCAGAGGACTCACACAGGAGAGAAACCCTTTGAATGTCCTATCTGTGGGAAAAGTTTTAGTCAATTCCAGCCTGGTGATACACCAGAGACTCACACAGGAGAGAAACCTTTGAATGTCCTGATTGTGGGAAAAGTTTTAGTGATAATTCCAGCCTGGTGATACACCAGAGGACTCACACAGGAGAAACCTTTGAATGTCTGATTGTGGGAAAAGTTTTAGTAATTCCAGCCTGGTGATACACCAGAGGACTCACACAGGAGAAACCTTTGAATGTCTGATTGTGGGAAAAGTTTCAGTCAGAATTCCACCTGGTGACACACCAGAGGACTCACACAGAGAGAAACCCTTTGAATGTCCTATCTGTGGGAAAAGTTTTAGTCAGAATTCCACCTGGTGATACACCAGAGGATTCACACAGGAGAGAAACCCTTTGAATGTCCTATCTGTGGGAGAAGTTTTAATGATAATTCCAACATGGTGAAACACCAGAGGACTCACAAGGAGAGAAACCCTTTGAATGTACTATCTGTGGGAAAGGTTTTATTGATAATTCCAACATGGTGAAACACCAGAGGACTCACACAGGAGAGAAACCCTTTGACTGTCCTATCTGTGGGAAAGGTTTTAGTGGTAATTCCAGCCTGGTGAGACACCAGAGGACTCACACAGGAGAGAAACCCTTTGAATGTCCTATCTGTGGGAAAAGTTACAGTCAGAATTCCTACCTGCTGACACACCAGAGGACTCACACAGGCGAGAAACCCTTTGAATGTCCTATTTGTAGGAAAGGTTTTAGTGATAATTCCAGCCTGGTGAGACACCAGAGGACTCACACAGGAGAGAAACCCTTTGAATGTCCTATCTGTGGGAAAAGTTACAGTCAGAATTCCCACCTGGTGTTACACCAGAGGACTCACACAGGCGAGAAACCCTTTGAATGCCCTATCTGTGGGAAATGTTACAGTCAGAATTCCCACCTGGTGATACACCAGAGGACTCACACGGGAGAGAAGCCCTTTGAATGTCCTATCTGTGGGAAAAGTTTTAGTGAATATTCCAGCCTGGTGAAACACCAGACGACTCACACAGGAGAGAAACCCTTTGAATGTCCTATCTGTGGGAAAAGTTTTAGTGAAAATTCCAGCCTGGTGAAACACCAGACGACTCACACAGGAGAGAAACCCTTTGAATGTCCTATCTGTGGGAAAAGTTTTAGTGAAAATTCCAACCTGGTGAGACATCAGAGGACTCACACAGGAGATAAACCCTTTGAATGTTCTGACTGTGGGAAACGTTACAGTCAGAATTCCAGCCTGGTGAGACACCAGAGGACTCACACAGGAGAGAAACCCTTTGAATGTCCTATCTGTGGGAAAAGTTTGAGTGATAATTCCAACCTGGTGATACACCAGAGGACTCACACAGGAGAGAAACCCTTTGAATGTCCTATCTGTGGGAAAAGTTTTAGTGATAATTCCAGCCTGTTGAAACACCAGAGGACTCACACAGGAGAGAAACCCTTTGAATGTCCTATTTGTAGGAAAGGTTTTAGTGATAATTCCAGCCTGGTGAGACACCAGAGGACTCACACAGGAGAGAAACCTTTTGAATGTCCTATCTGTGGGAAAAGCTTTGGTTATAATTCCAACATGGTGATACACCAGATGACTCACACAGGAGAGAAACCTTTTGAATGTCCTGATTGTGGGAAAAGTTTCAGTAACAATTCCAACCTGGTGATACATCAGAGGACTCACAGGAGAGAAACCCTTTGAATGTCCTATCTGTGGGAAAAGTTTTAGTGATAATTCCAGCCTGGTGAAACACCAGAGGACTCACACAGGAGAAACCTTAGAAGGTCCAGTCTGTGGACGTTACTTCAAGCATAAATCATCTCTTATTGCACACAAGGTAATCCATGTGAGCAAAAGTTGATGAGTTAGAGAATGCTTGAATCTCATTTGTGATCTCCCATGGAAAGTGTAGGTGAGAAATTAATTGTTTGAATTTTGGCTTGATTCATTTTACTCAAACGTTTCTCAGGATTAAATGTGTAGGTGGAGAGAAAAGGAAAATGGAAATGGCTAATTTTCAGTGAGCCCTGGATTCATCCCTGTTGTGAACTATGGTAATGGCGCAAGGCACCACACAGTGTCCTGCCGCAAGCATAACATACACAGATATGACTCATATTCTTCTCTGCCTTCTCGGAAGGGAAGCAAGAGTGAAAGAAAATGCAGTCTAGTGGAAATGGTTGGAGTGCACTTAGAGGAATTTAGCCAAAAGGAAAAGGATAGCTGATGGTAGCTTTTTAAAAATATTATTTGGTCAAAAAAAATCTTCCAGAAGTTGAAAGTGTTTTAATCAGCTGAGAAACAGTTTGGACACAGCTTGCATGGGCTGCGCGACAAGCTACACACTGTATGCTGTGAGAAGAAGTCAGGCGGTGGTGCAACAGGTGTCAGAGTGTGGGTGGCCTCCCTGCGATGATCCTAAGGTAAGCAGGTAAGACATGACCTTTAACTAAGACCTGGTGCTTATTATGGGCCCAAAAGAAAATAAAACTGGGTCTTATTTTTGGGGAAACACAGGATATGTACATATGTATAATCTGTCCTCAGCACTTCCAAGTATATTTGATGATTACTCTTTGCAATTCTATGAACTCATGATTGACTCAAGTCAACAAATAAATGTCATAACTGAATAGGTTTTTGACATGTATATTGAAAATGTAAGTAATTAATGTAAGAGGTTAAGTTAGCCTTTTGGCACCTTTGCCTTTTATTCTAATGTATGCCTTTGGATCTGTTTTATTTAGAAATATTGTGCAACTATTGTATAAACTGTAATTAAACTAACCGTTTTATGTGAATCTTACAGGCAAAAGAATGCCAAAGAGAGCACTGTGGAGAACTGAATCACAAGCAGCATTAAAATGCAAAGAAATCCAAAGCAGCAATCAAAATCTTGTTAGTTCCTCCGGAAATCCCCAGAATTCTTCTTCTTCCCCAGCAGCTTACAGACAAGGAGGACAAAACCAGGAAAAGAGTTTTGAGTTGGACAAAAAAAATAAGAATATGTAGAAGAAAGATATCAAAATATCAAGGGGGATAATTTCCTAGTTCAGAAAAAGAGGGAAATATCTGGAAGTCGGTGGGAAGGAAAAGGTCATTTGGACAGCCACATAAGGCAGATCACAATACAGGCCTCAACCAGTGAGGAAGCAAATAATAGTTTGAATCAAAGTCCATCCAAGAAGGGATTCAGAGTGTTTGATGTCCTTGAGAATCCAAGAATGTCAGTGGTGGAAAAGATCCACAGACATGTCTATTGTGGGAAAAGCACAGATTGTAGATCACAGCTGATTATGTCCGAGAGGATCCACACTGGAGAAAAACCATATCAATGCTCCCAGTGCAGCAAAAGCTTTGGTCAGAATTCCAGCCTGGTGAGACACCAGAGGACTCACAGGAGAGAAACTATGAGTTTCAGATTGTGGGAAAAGCAAAGATTGTAGAATTATGCCGAGAGGATCCACACTGGAGAAAAGCCTTATCAGTGTTCCCAATGCAGCAAAAGCTTTAGTCAGAATTCCAGCCTGGTGATACACCAGAGGACTCACACTGGAGAAAAGCCTTATCAGTGTTCCCAATGCAGCAAAAGCTTTAGTCAGAACAGCTTCCCAGTTGTTCATGGAAAGACTCACACCAGAGAAAAACACTACCAGTTGTCTCAATGTGGCAAGCAGGCCACATTGATAATACGCCAGAGGACTCACACACAGAGGACTCACACACAGAGAAACCGTACATATGTCCAGATTGTGGGAAATGTTTTCAGTCAGATATACCAGACAACACACACAGGAGAGAATCCATTTGAATCTCTGGTTTGTGGAAAATGTTTTCGTCAGAATTCCCATCTGGTGATGTACCGAAAGACTCAGACAGGAGAGAAACTATGAGTTTCCAGATTGTGGAATACTTTTTTAGACTTATAGATGGAGAGAAAAGGGATATGAAAAAAGGCTCACTTTTCTGGTTATCAGTAGAATGTTTTGTTTCTGGTTATTGGAAGGAGTTTCCTGGATATTTTTAGATTTCACCCCTGGTGAAATTCCTCATTATGGCTTCTTGGTGATAGTTTTGAAGATTGATTATGTAACTCCCATATGTGGAGTTTCAGTCCACATAAATAAATAAATTTATTTATTTATAAATAAATAAACAATCATGGCCTTGCAATTACGGTTACATGTTGCAATGGCTGTTAAGTGAGATTGCTTTTCTTAATTACCCGAATCATTTCTTACTCCCACGGGGTCCCTGCAGTCCTTAGGGCTGACTCCCACCCCACCAGGCTTCACACCCTCCTCCTCCTCCTCCTTCCCTTTTGAAGATCTCTGATCCTCATGTCATGGAAGGATGGAAGGACACGCATCCCTGGGCCTCATGACTGTGTCCTGGAAGCAGCCACCATTTTCTTTCTTTTTTTTTTATTGAAAAAGTTTTACAACAACAATTAAATTTTTCCCCTCCCATCCCCCCTCAAGTATAAGAATAATTGACTTATTCTCTAGGATACCAGAGGGCAGGACAAGAAGTAATGGGTAAAGCTCATTAAAGAGAGATCCAATTTAGAAGTAAGGAGAAATTTACTTACGGTGCAATTGATCAACAGAATACCTTGCCCTCTGTAAAGAGAGGAACACTATTTGGAGCAATGAACAGATATTTAAGTTATGCAGATGAATGATCCTGATTTTTCTGAGTTTAGAAGTCATCAAAGAATAGCAACTTGTTTATTTCACTAACACAGTTCAGGGGATTGGTTCCTTTTTTTTTTTCTAATGGATCATATTGTTGGTAGATTGTGCAGGCTGTCTGTGGGTATATTGACCCTGTAAAGTACAGCATGCTACACAGGAAGTGCTTTGTATGCCACCTTGAGTTCCTGAATGAAAAGGAAACCAATAAAATATATCTTGCAGTTCTTTTATTCCAGATTCCTCCATGTAACAGAGCTCAGATCCAATAGTTAAAAGACCACTAAAGGTAAAGGTTCCCCATGCACATATGTGCTAGTTGTTCCCAACTCTAGGGGTCGGTGCTCATCTCCATTTCAAAGCTGAAGAGCCAGCACTGTCTGAAGACGTCTCCGTAGTCATGTGGCCGGCATAACTAAACACCAAAGGCGAATGGAATGCTGTTGCGGTTCCACCAAAGTTAAAAAGACCTAAAAAACCACTATCACCATCCAAACCTTATGGATAAGCACTGAAAATGACAGTGCAGGCTGTCCCTCTAAAAAGGTTAGCCTGGTTATTAGTCAACCATATGCTTTGGTGGGATAGTCTACTCTTCCCTTTTGTTTCCTTTTTAAAAAGTATTTTAATAATATTTCCTCTACTATATATTGACAATCGCCTCCTCTTTCTTAGCCCCCATTTTCTAAGCCCTGCTGCATACTTTTCTCTCTCTCTGACCTAATGGAGATTTCCGTGCAGACAAGATTTACAGAATTTGCACGTGGTATTTAGCAGATATAAAATTTCCTCCTCCAGGAATCGAGCTTCATTGTGGGAGCTCTTGGATGCAGCCCTGGCCAGCAGGAGTGAAGGTGGCTCCCCTCAAGTGTCTCTTCTAATGGTGCTGCCACGTCCTAAAAGCTTGGGTGCCACAGGAAATCAGTCATAAAAGTTTTGGGGTATTAGAGAGGCTTTGATCTCTATTGAGAGTCACTCCTAAAAAAGCTAATTGCGTCATTCTGTGAAACCTCCATGAACTTTTAGGGCTGAGAGCACATAGCTAATCTTCGCAAGGTTAAGGAACATCACATTTCACTATTTCGTTTGGCTCAGTTGCAAAAGGCGGTTGCTAAAGTCAAAAACGGCTTAATCGCATTTAATCAAGCGAAACATTTTTCAAACGTAGTAGAGACGGGACAAGCGTGTTTTCTGCCTCCTATCTGGAGATGGCGGTCAAACAGGCAACACCTGTTCCTAGAAAGCAGAGAATACAATGGGCTGTTTCTGTGGTTGAGCTTCAAGGAGTTAAAACCATCGAGTACTTCATGGCTAGAAAGGATGGGAAGAGATGAGAAGCGCAGAGGAACTTTCTCTTCCGGATCATTCATGGGAGGAAGTTAGTGTGCAGAGGGGTATTTCTGTTCTTCCACTGATCGAAGCAGCAGCTGGCAGGTGAGTTGAGGGCAGCAGGTGGGAGGAGAGTCCGGGAGCAAGTCGGGCTGTTCGGTTCCCTCCACGGCCTGGAAGCAGAGAAGCAACTGGGCTGAAGCAGGTCAGCTGCTGCTGCTGCAGGTTCCTTCCCTCCCCAAATGGAAGCCCACTGGGGCTGCAGGCTGTGAAACTGGTGGCTGCAATTTTCTGCTGCTGGGAAGATTGAAAAAGTCTCTTTTAAATTAAAGTTGATTCTTTGGGAATGGCTTCCCTCCAGAGGTTGTGGCTGCTCCGTCACTGGAGGGTTTGTACCAGAGTTGGAAGGATCCTTGGAGGTCTTCTATTCCAACCCCCTGAGCAAGCAGGAGACCCAATTGTTGATTCTTTGGGAATGGCTTCCCTCCAGAGGTTGTGGCTGCTCCGTCACTGGAGGGTTTGTACCAGAGTTGGAAGGATCCTTGGAGGTCTTCTATTCCAACCCCCTGAGCAAGCAGGAGACCCAATATCATTTCAGACAAGTGGCTGTCCAGTCTCTGTTTAAAAGTCACCAGTGATGGAACATCCACAATTTTTGAAGGCAAACCGTTCAACGGGTTAATTGTTCACAGTGTCAGCAAATTTTTCCTTAGTTTTTTTTTTTTTTAAATTTGCCTTTATATCCCGCCCTTCTCCGAAGACTCCGGGTGGCTTACATTGTGTAAGGCAATAGTCTTCATCCTATTTGTATATTTATATACAAAGTCAACTTTTATTGCCCCCAACAATCTGGGTCCTACATTTTACCTACCTTATAAAGGATGGAAGGCTGAGTCAACCTTGGGCCTGGTGGGACTCGAGCCTGCAGTAATTGTAATTGCAGGCAGCTGTGTGTTAATAACAGGCTGCATTAGCAGCCTGAGCCACTTCCCAGCCCAGTTCTCTGTTGTGTCCTCGCCATTACGACCGGTTGCAGTCAAGCCTGTTGCTATCGTTTCCGATTGGCTGGGACGTGAGCAGCCAAGTTAGCGGGAGATCGGAGAGTCCTCATTGGCTCCTCCTGCCTGACAGCTCCTATTTAAGCAGCTGTCAGACAGGAGCGGTCTGAGGGAGTGCCGATCTACCGCAGAGTTGCCATACTGTGCTTGTTCGTGTTATTTGTCAGAATAAAAGAGTTGTTTGGCTCCGTCTGCCTTGTTCGCAGTATAGAACACTCTCCTTGATTAGTTTCCACCCACTGTGACTTTTCTTGCCTTCTGGGGCTTTGGAGAATAAGCTGACCCCCTTTTTCTTCACCCCTCAAGTATTGGAAGACTGCTATCATGTCACCCCAGTCCTTCCTTTCACTAGACTAGACATACCCAATTGCTGCAACCCTTCTTTATATGTTTTGGCCTCCAGCCCCCTAATCACCCCTCCTGCTCTTCTCCTTCGTTAATATAGAGTCTCAATACCTTTTTAAGCCGTACGGGTCTGGATGGGGAGGAACAGGCTCAAACTTAATCCCTCCAAGACGGAGTGGCTGTGGATGCCGGCACCTCGGTACAGTCAGCTGTCTGTCGGGGGTGAATCATTGGCCCCGATGGAGAAGGTACGCAACTTGGGCGTGCTCCTGGATGGCCGGTTGTCCTTTGAAGACCATTTGGCGACCGTCTCCAGGAGAGCATTTTATCAGGTTCGCCTGATCCGCCAGTTGCGGCCCTTCCTGGACCGGGATGCCTTATGCACAGTCACTCATGCCCTTGTTACCTCTCGCCTGGACTACTGCAATGCTCTCTACATGGGGCTCCCCTTGAAGAGCACCCGGAGACTTCAGCTAGTTCAGAATGCGGCTGCGCGGGTTATTGAGGGGGCGTCTCGGAGCTCCCACATAACACCTATCCTGCGCAGGCTGCACTGGCTACCTGTTGTTTTCCGGGTGCGCTTCAAGGTATTGGTTACCACCTTTAAAGCGCTCCATGGCTTAGGACCGGGCTATCTACGGGACCGCCTACTGCCGGCTTCTATCTCCCATCGTCCGGTACGCTCCCACAGAGGGACTCCTCAGGGTGCCGTCAGCCAAACAGTGTCGACTGGCGGCCCCCAGGGGGAGGGCCTTCTCTGTGGGAGCTCCGACCCTGTGGAACGAACTTCCCCTCGGACTTCGACAATTACCTGACCTTAGGACCTTTCGCCGCGAACTTAAAACTTATTTATTTCATATGGCTGGACTAGCCTGATTTTTATTTTTATTGGATGGGTTTTTAAAATTGTGTTATTTTACAGGGGAGTATGTTTTTTAACATTTTGGGCATTTAAATTAGTTTTTTAAGGGTTGTTTTAAATTATTGTGTGTATTTATATTTTATCTGCCTGTTCACCGCCCTGAGTCCTTCGGGAGAAGGGCGGTATACAAATTAAAATATTATTATTATATTATTATTATTATTATTAAGTCTGTGGTGACCAAAACTGGATGCAGTATTCCAAGTGTGGTCTTACCAAAGGATTATAGATTGGTACTAACACTTCATGTGATCTTGATTCTAGCCCTCTGTTTAGGCAGCCTAGGATTGTTTTGGCTTTTTTTGGCCACCGCATCACACTGCTGGCTTACATTTAAGTGATACATTTAAGGGCCGCGGTGTGGCTCAGGCTGTAAGAAGCCTGTTATTAAAACACAGCTGCCTGCAATTACTGCAGGTTCAAGCCCCACCAGGCCCAAGGTTGACTCAGCTTTCCATCCTTTATAAGGTAGGTAAAATGAGGACCCAGATTGTTGGGGGGGCAATAAGTTGACTTTGTAAATATACAAATAGAATGAGACTATTGCCTTACACACTGTAAGCCGCCCTGAGTCTTCGGAGAAGGGCGGGATATAAATGTAAACAAAAAAAAAAATTGTTTGCTAAGACTTCAAGATCCCTCTTGCAGGTACATCGCAGGCTATTGAGCCAGGTTGTACCTATGCTGTACCTTTGTTTTTTCTTGGCTAAGTGTAAAAACCATATATTTCATTTTGTTAGATAGGCCCCAATGTTCAAATATATCGAGATTCTTCTGTATTTTGCGCTTGTCTTCTGGGGGGTTGGCTATTCCTGCCAGCATATTATCATCTCCAAATGTGATGAGTTCTCCTTCTATTCCCTCATCTAAATTGTTTATGATGATATTGAAGAGTACTGGGCCTAAAACAGAATCCTGGGGTACCCCACTGCTTACTTCCCTCCATATAGATGTAGTTCTATTGGGGGTCCTGAGGCTGAGCCAGTCCAAAGGCTACCTGGCAGTGGTGGGAGGCAGCTGACCAGACAGAGAGCTGCCTGCAGGAGCACAGCAGCTACAGAGGATCTGCAGCCTGTCATCTCAGGTGGCCCGGTGCACGAAGATCTTTGCAAGATATGGTTCAAAGTTTCTTAGATCACGTCTGCCGGCTCCTTCAGAACTCTGGGATGTAATCAGTCTGGTCCTGCTGATTACAACTTGTCTACAGTGGGACAGGTGTTCTCTTACCATTTTCTTGCCTATTTTAATTTGTATTCCTAGTCTGTCCTTACAGTTCTATTTTTGGTGGGTTGAGCTATTTTTTTTCCTTTTTGCGTGAGAAAAGATGCAAAGAATGAATTAAGCAGCTCCACTTTCTCCTTTCTGCCAGTCACTTCCTTGTCATCTTCTCCCATTAGTGGACCAATTGTTTCCTTCACTTTTTTCTTGAATTTTACATGTTTATAAAGAAACTTTTTAAATATTATTTTTCTCATTTGTGGCAGGTCTTACTTCATTCTGAACCTTAGCTTTCCTGATTTCATTTTTGTAGGTGCAGGCTATATGCTGATATTATCCTTTTGTCTTTCAATTTATCGGAAAGACTCACTTCTTTTAGAATTCTTATTTTTCTTTTCCCCTAGTATTGTGCTGGACTGGGCTTTAGGTCACTATAGGACAGGGGTCTCCAACCTTGGTCCCTTTAAGACTTGTGGACTTCAACTTCCAGAGTTGAAGGGACCAAGGTTGGAGACCCCTGCTATAGGAGACCCCCTAGTTCCCTCCTTTACCTTTTGGATGACAAAGTTGTCATCTAGGTTCGTCAGGAAGTTTTAAGACTGGACAGCCATTTGTCTGGAATGGTATAGGGCTGTGATGGTGAACCTATGGCACGCATGCCGCAGGTAGCACATGGAGCCATATCTATGGGCACGCAAGTGTTGCCCTAGCTCAGCTCCAGCCCGTGTGCTGTCCAACTGATTTTCGGGCCTTCTGGGTCCACCGGAAGTCAGGAAACGGGCTGTTTCCAGCCTCCGGAGGGCCTCAGGGTGGGGGTGAGGAGAAAGCCTCTGGAGCCTGGGGAGGGCGAAAAATGGGCCTACTGGGCCATTGCATGCCAAAAGCGGGGGGAGCACGGGGGGTGTCACGTGCTGGGGTGGGGCGCATTGAATTATGGGTGTGGGCACACGCACGCACGACCTCCCCGCCGCGCTCCTCCCGCTTTTGGCATGCGACGGCAAAAAGGTTAGCCATCGACTGGTATTGAGTCTCTTTCCTGAGCAGGGGATTGAACTAGAGGAATTCCAAGGTCCCTTCCAGCTCTGCTATTCTATTATGCTGTTTTCCTGGCAACAAGTTTGGACTGAATCTGCCACTGATCTATTTCTGGGATTTTTGTTTTTTTTTTAATTTCATATTTTGCCAGGGTGTTTCCTATTGGTGTCACATCTGTGTATTAACCAGGTTCAACGATACTTGTATTAATGCAGCACTTTTTAAAAAATACTGTATTTTTCCGTGTATAAGCTATATGCTGCTTTAAGGGGCCGTGGTAGCTCAGGCTGGTAAGAAGCCTGTTATTAGAACACAGCAGCCTGCAATTACTGCAGGTTCAAGCCCGGCCCAAGGTTGACTCAGCCTTCCATCCTTTATAAGGTAGGTAAAATGAGGACCCAGATTGTTGGGGGGGCAATAAGTTGACTTTGTAAAATATACAAATAGAATGAGACTATTGCCTTATACACTGTAAGCCGCCCTGAGTCTTCGGAGAAGGGCGGGATATAAATGTAAATAAATAAATATATACATATATATATATATATATATATATATATATATATATATATATATATATATATATATATATATATATATATATATATATATATATATATCGTTTCGACGAAGTCTCATCGTCATCTTCAGGCTTCAGCCGTGCTGAATTGCTCCCAGAAGCACGGCTGAAGCCTGAAGATGACGAATGAGACTTCATCAAACGTCGCCAAGTTATTGTGAAAAACAAACAAACTTTATTGAAACAGTTGAGAGTTACTTCATTCCCAGCGTAGTTCAACTAAATTAAAGCAAATCCCTTCCAACACATATTCCTCAGTCCTATCGCAAACCTTGGTCCAATTAGGCCAACTGCCAAAGGCCTTTCTTGGCAAACCTTCAGAAGTCACCAATACAAAAATAAATGCAAGAAGACGAAGCTACCAACGTCGTTTTCCGGCAAAGCCCAAACGCTGTTGCTGGTCTGTTTTAAGCCTTATGAGAGGGGCCAATCATCTCTTGGCCCTACTCCCGAGTCGTCCTCTTTGCTTGAGCTGCTCTTGCCTTCTGGCAGCTCTTCTCATGTGTGCATTAGGAACAGGCTCCTCCTGTTCCTCTGCCTCACTACTATCAGTCTCTGGAGGCACTGGAGTCCGAACCTCACTCCGCGATGGCCCTGGCCCCACCTCAGCCTCATCGCTGTCCAACTTCTTTGCCAGCTCTGCAGGCTGCTGGCAGACCACAACAGCGACCAAAATGGGGCAGGGAAATTGCCAAGAGCAAGTTTCATAGATTACGGTGGCATAGGAACCACTGCTGCGTACCTGTCTTCTCTAGAAGTCAGGGGAGGAGGGAAGGGGCCTTTCTGTAAAAACATTGGTGGTCTCAAAAGCAACTTGATCACCCGACTCTAAAGGGATTGTTGAACTCGGCTCTTACTGTTTACAGAGACAGCCAGATCAGTCTGGCTAGCAACAGCACTGACAGCACAGACTTCATCCATGGGAGGAGTTGACTTGCAGCAATCTCTCATATATGTGAGCCCTTCATACAGCTCTCCCCTCCCCAGCCCTTGCTGCAGCCCCTGGGTCCCCTAGCAAGTGCCGCCCATGGAGACCTGATTCTGCCTATGCCCATGGGAGACCCGTGGCTCCTGTGCTCCAAAAACCGCAGGTTAGGCTTGTCTCAGAAAGGATCATTTCGCAGGCAGCCAGACCTTGGCTCCCTGTCAGCCATACCAGCGAAGGAGTTGGGCAGCAACCGGCGGTGCTCACAAGGGGGCAACAAGGCAAATACTTCCAGCAGACACCCACACACAAAGGAGCCGAATGGAGTGATGGCCAGCAGCAAAGTAGGGAAGAAGGAGCAGGGAGAAGATAGAAGGAAAGCAGCCTCCTTCCCTCATGTCGGCCACTCCATTTCCTGTTTCTCCATTGCAGCGCAGCACAACACCGTGGAGCTTGCCCCACCCACCACTGCCCAGATGCCACTCGCTTCTCCCAAGCATTTCTCTGCTAACCTGATTTCCAGGTCCGTTGTGTTTCTCCATTGCAGCGCAGCACAACACCGTGGAGCTTGCCCCACCCACCACTGCCCAGATGCCCTGTAACAGGGTTACAGTTACTGGTATATTCTTCCGTTGGTAATAGAAAAGCATTGCTAAGGTATTGCAGGTTTTATATGGCCATTCGGAACACATCACACAGCGACTGTTGTGACCCAGGCCCAACTAGGTAGTAGGAAACTCAGTCAGTGAAAAAACAAACAAACTTTATTGAAACAGTTGAGAGTTACTTCATTCCCAGCGTAGTTCAACTAAATTAAAGCAAATCCCTTCCAACACATATTCCTCAGTCCTATCGCAAACCTTGGTCCAATTAGGCCAACTGCCAAAGGCCTTTCTGTAAAAACATTGGTGGTCTCAGAAGCAACTTGATCACCCGACTCTAAAGGGATTGTTGAACTCGGCCCTTATTGTTTACAGAGACAGCCAGATCAGTCTGGCTAGCAACAGCACTGACAGCGCAGACTTCACCCATGGGAGGAGTTGACGTGCAGCAATCTCTCATATATGTGAACCCTTCATACAGCTCTCCCCTCCCCAGCCCTTGCTGCAGCCCCTGGGTCCCCTAGCAAGTGCTGCCCATGGAGACCTGATTCTGCCTATGCCCATGGGAGACCCGTGGCCCCTGTGCTCCAAAAACCGCAGGTTAGACTTGTCTCAGAAAGGATCATTTCGCAGGCAGCCAGACCTTGGCTCCCTGTCAGCCATACCAGTGAAGGAGTTGGGCAGCAACCAGCGGTGCTCACAAGGGGGCAACAAGGCAAATACTTCCAGCAGACACCCACACACAAAGGAGCCGAATGGAGTGATGGCCAGCAGCGAAGTAGGGAAGAAGAAAGGGACAAGCGGGTCTGAGCGCAGAAGCCCTGACTTCAGGACGGAGCCCAGGGCAGGGGGTAATCCCAACTTCTCTCACAATGGCCGCTCCGTTTCCTCATTGCAGCGCAGTGCCGTACCACAGACCTTGCCCCACCCACCACTGCTCAGATGCCACTCGCTTCCCCCAAGCATTTCTCTGCTAACCTGATTTCCAGGTCCGTTGTGTTTCTCCATCGCGTTTCTCGTGTGCAGGGAAACAAGTTTGTTGGACTAAAAAAAAAATATATTCAGTCAATCATTCCAACTTCGCAATATTTTTTTTTCTCACGAGAAATTGGAATTGATTGGTTGAACATTTTTTTGGGACTACATGAATTGGGGTTGTCACCAGAGGGGTTGTGGACAATATTTTCTGCCGTTACTTGGAGCTCAGGATTTCCATGGGCAAAACTGGTGCTTCAAATATTGCAGAGGCTTTAAAGCATCATTTTATCATTTAAAGCCTCCACATCTTTAAAATTAGCTCAGAAGGTTTGACTGTAACCAGTTTGGGACATTTTTTTCAGGCTTGAAAGACATCAATTTTCCACCTACATACAGTTATAGGTATGTGTATTTATATTTCTCTGTGTATGCCTATATCTGCAATTGTATAATCTGTCCCCAGCATTTCCATGTATATTTAATGATACCGTGTTTCCCCAAAAATAAGATTGGGTCTTGTATTTATTTTTAGTCCAAAAGACCCATAGGGCTTATTTTCAGAGGATGTCTTTAGTTTTTTCATCACAAGTCTTCCTGAAGGTGATGGGAACTGCAGCCTGCCGCAGCTGAAGAGTTTAGTTGAGCTGCAAAGTTGAACGCACTCGTAAAACAGGGGTGCACCTCTAAGTGAAGAAGCATTGTGAGTATTGAGGGTGCGAGTGTGTATTACGTGGGTCATGCGCGGAATTCATAGCATGCCTTCCCATTGGTGTTCAAAGAGGCTAATCGTAAATACAAATCATTTTTTGAAAAAATAAAAAGCACGGATTACAGTGTTTATTATTTATTTATTTATTTATTTATTTATTTATTTATTTATTTATTTATTTATTTATTTATTTATTTATTTATTTATTTATTATATTTCTATACCGCCCATCTCTGAAGACTCAGGGTGGTTTACAGCCAGGTTAAAAAGACATGCAAAAATTAAAATACAATGTTTCAATTTAAAAATCTGATTCCATAGGCCAAATATTAAAATAACAACCAACTATAAAAGCCATAAAACCACCCATTAAAATTGCCCTTAGGCCAGCCCTGCTCGGTGAAACAAGAAAGCCTTGAGCTCGCGCTTAAAGGTCCGGAGGTCGGGAAGTAGGCGTAGTCCCAGAGGTAATTCATCCCACAGAGAAGGCTCTTCCCCTGGGGGCCGCCAACCGACATTGTTTGGCCGACGGCACCTGAGGAGGCCCTCTCTGTGAGAGCGCACAGGTCGCTGGGAGGCTATTGGAGGCAGAAGGCGGTCCCGTAAGTAACCTGTAAGTAAGTGCTGATGATGAATTATTTATTTATTTATTTATTTATTTATTTTATTTGATTTTTATACCGCCCTTCTCCCGAAGGACTCAGGGCGGTGTACAGGCAAAATAAAACCAACAATACAAATATACACAATTTAAATACCCTTAAAAAACTTATTTAAAATTAGCCTGATGTTAAAAGATTATCGTCAATTAAAACCCCATTTAAAATTGCTAAAATTCACTTTTAAAATCCAATTAAGCCAGCCCCGCGCGAATAAAAAGATGTGTTTTCAGTTCGCGACGGAATGTCCGAAGGTCAGGTATTTGACGTAAACCCGGGGGAAGCTCGTTCCAGAGAGTGGGAGCCCCCACAGAGAAGGCCCTTCCCCTGGGGGCCGCCAGCCGACATTGTTTGGCGGACGGCACCCTGAGAAGTCCCTCTCTATGGGAGCGTACGGGTCGGTGGGAGGCATGTGGTAACAGCAGGCGGTCCCGTAAGTACCCAGGTCCTAAGCCATGGAGCGCTTTAAAGGTCGTAACCAACACCTTAAAGTGCACTCGAAAGGCCACAGGCAGCCAGTGCAGCCTGCGCGGGAGGCGGTGTTACATGGGAGCTCAGTAGCTCCCTCTATCACCCAGCTGCATTCTGGACTAACTGAAGCCTCCGAGTGCACCTCAAGGGGAGCCCCATGTAGAGAGCATTACAGTAATCCAAGCGAGAGGTAACGAGGGCATGAGTGACTGTGCATATGTAAATGAAAAGGCAGTTTCCTCCCCTACCGAGTGAAACCCGAGTTGACGCACAGAGGGGGATGTCTTGGGACACCCAGCTTCCTTTCCCACTCTTTCGCAGAGGAAGAGAAAGCTGGCAAAGCCTGTGGGACAGTGCAGGCTGTCTCTGGACACCGCTTCAGAGTGAGGGTGAGAGAGAGAAGCTGATTATTGAGGCTCTGGCCAATGCTGCCTACCCACCAGATTCCCCGATTCAGGGCAGGGATAAAAAAGAGGCAGCCTCTGCTTGTCTTCGCCCCTGGTTTTCTTGACATCGAGGCCACCTGGCCGCCGTGGCAGCAGCAGGCAGAGGCATTGGGGGGGGGAGGCAAACAATCTGGCCTGCCGGACAGGCCACGGAGCTGTCTAGCCTGCCACAGCTGTTGTCATGGCCCTGGGCAAATAAAAACAGATGCTGGGATGGAGTGGACAGGCTCTTAACTAGGACTTATTTTGGAGCTAGGGCTTATAAGTAGGCACATGCTAAAAACTAGCGCTTATTTGCTGGGCGGGTCTTATTTTCTGGGAAAGACGGTAATCCTTTGCAGTGCTAAGAAATTGTGATTGACTGAAGTCAGCAAGTGAATTTCATGTTTGAATGGATATTTTAACTTGGATCATGCGCGAATTCATAGCATGCCTTCCATTGCCGTTCAAAGAGGCTAATCGTAAATACAAATCATTTTTGAAAAATAAAAGCACGGATTACAGTGTTTATTATTTATTTATTTATTTATTTATTTATTTATTTATTTATTTATTTATTTATTTATTTATTTATTTATTTATTTATATTTATTTCTATACCGCCCGTCTCCGAAGACTCAGGGTGGTTTACAGCCAGGTTAAAAAGACATATGCAAAAATTAAAATACAATGTTTCAATTTAAAAATCTGATTCCATAGACCAAATATTAAAATAACAACCAACTATAAAAGCCATAAAACCACCCATTTAAAATTGCCATTAGGCCAGCCCTGCTCGGTGAAACAAGAAAGTCTTGAGCTCGGGCTTAAAGGTCCGGAGGTCGGGAAGTAGGCGTAGTCCCAGAGGTAATTCATTCCACAGGGTAGGTGCTCCCACAGAGAAGGCTCTTCCCCTGGGGGCCGCCAACCGACATTGTTTGGCCGACGGCACCCTGAGGAGGCCCTCTCTGTGAGAGCGCACAGGTCGCTGGGAGGCTATTGGAGGCAGAAGGCGGTAAGTAACCTGTAAGTAAGTGCTGATGATGAATTATTTATTTATTTATTTATTTATTTATTTTATTTGATTTTATACGCCCTTCTCCCGAAGGACTCAGGGGGTGTACAGGCAAATAAAACCAACAATACAAATATACACAATTTAAATACCCTTAAAAAACTTATTTAAAATTAGCCTGATGTTAAAAGATTATCGTCAATTAAAACCCCATTTAAAATTGCTAAAATTCACTTTTAAAATCCAATTAAGCCAGCCCCGCGCGAAAAAAAAGATGTGTTTTCAGTTCGCGACGGAATGTCCGAAGGTCAGGTATTTGGCGTAAACCGGGAAGCTCGTTCCAGAGTGGGAGCCCCACAGAGAAGGCCCTTCCTGGGGGCCGCCAGCCGACATTGTTTGGCGGACGGCACCCTGAGAAGTCCCTCTCTATGGGGCGTCTGGTCGGTGGGAGGCATGTGGTAACAGCAGGCGGTCCCGTAAGTACCCAGGTCCTAAGCCATGGGCGCTTTAAAGGTCGTAACCAACACCTTAAAGTGCACTCGAAGGCCACAGGCAGCCAGTGCAGTCTGCGCGGGAGGCGGTGTTACATGGGAGCTCAGTAGCTCCCTCTATCACCCGCACAGCTGCATTCTGGACTAACTGAAGCCTCCGAGTGCACCTCAAGGGGAGCCCCATGTAGAGAGCATTACAGTAATCCAAGCGAGAGGTAACGAGGGCATGAGTGACTGTGCATATGTAAATGAAAAGGCAGTTTCCTCCCCTACCGAGTGAAACCCGAGTTGACGCACAGAGGGGGATGTCTTGGGACACCCAGCTTCCTTTCCCACTCTTTCGCAGAGGAAGAGAAAGCTGGCAAAGCCTGTGGGACAGTGCAGGCTGCCTCTGGACACCGCTTCAGAGTGAGGGTGAGAGAGAGAAGCTGATTATTGAGGCTCTGGCCAATGCTGCCTACCCACCAGATTCCCCGATTCAGGGCAGGGATAAAAAAAGAGGCAGCCTCTGCTTGCCTCCGCCCCTGGTTTTCTTGACATCGAGGCCACCTGGCCGCCGTGGCAGCAGCAGGCAGAGGCATTGGGGGGGCGGGGGGGAGGCAAACGATCTGGCCTGCCGGACAGGCCACGGAGCTGTCTACCCTGCCACAGCTGTGGTTGTGGCCCCGGGCAAATAAAAACAGATGCTGGGATGGAGTGGGCAGGCTCTTAACTAGGACTTATTTTGGAGCTAGGGCTTATAAGTAGGCACATGCTAAAAACTTCTAGCGCTTATTTGCTGGGCGGGTCTTATTTTTTGGGAAAGACGGTAAGCCTTTGCAGTGCTAAGAAATTGTGATTGACTGAAGTCAGCAAGTGAATTTCATGTTTGAATGGATATTTTAACTTGGATCTCGGTAGTCTTCCATGTGTCAAATGAATAATAATGTAAGGGGATATTCTAATATTGTGGCATGTTTGCTTATCCGTTGTAATGTATACTTTTTTCTCTTTTTCACATCTTCTGCAACCATTTTATACACAATTAGTTACACTTTTCTTTGAATCTTACGGACAAAGATGATGGCAATGAGAGTACTCTGGACAAATAAAAATAAGCACCATTGAAAGGAAAGGAAATTGAGCCAGAAATCAAAATATTTTCCATTTCTTTCAGAAAACCACACAATTTTTTCCCTTCGCCATCAGGAGAGAAACAAAGCAGAGAAAATCAAGAAGAGATTTCTAGCTGGAAGTATGTGGATCTCAAAGATACATGAAAAGTCAAGGGAGATTATTTTTCCATTCAGCAAAAGAGGGAAATAACTGGAAGTCAGTGGGGAGGAAAAGGTCACTTGGATAGTCACGTTGGGCAGATAGTGATGCAGCCCTTGCCCTGGGAGGAAGAAAATGACTTGAATCAAAGCACCACTAAACAAGGGATCACACATATTTTTGACATCCTCAAGAATATCAGTGGAGGAAAAGCTCCATAGACATGCCTGTTGTGGGGAAGATACAACTTGCAAATCACATGCATGAGAGGATACAAACTGGAGAAAAGCCATATAAATACTCTGAATGTGGCAAAAGCTTTGGTCACAACAGCTTCCTTGTGGTTCATGGAAGGACCCAGATAGGAGAGAAGAAATACGAGGGTTCCCAATGTGGTAAATATTTTAGTGAGCATGGCGACGTGGTGATACCTTAGATAGAATATCAGATAGAAAACATCCAAATATCCAGTTTGTGTGAAAGTTTCATTGGAAATTCCCACTCATGAGACAACAGAGGACTCATACAGGAGATAAACCCTTTGAATGTGCTATCTGTGGGAAATGTTTCAGTCAGAATTCCAAAATGGTGATACACCAGAAGACTCACACAGGAGAGAAACCATATGAGTGTCCAGATTGTGGAATAAGTTTCATTCGGAATTCTGGTTTAGTGAGACACCAGAGGATTCACACAGGAGAAAGGCCCTTTGAATGTCCTGATTGTGGGAAAGGTTTCAGTCAGAATTCCCACCTGGTGATTCATCAGAGGACTCACACAGGAGAGAAACCCTTTGAATGTCCTGATTGTGGGAAATGTTTCAGTGATAATTCCAGCCTGGTGACACATCAAAGGATTCACACAGGAGAGAAACCTTTTGAATGTCCTGATTGTGGGAAAGGTTTCAGTCAGAATTCAAACCTGGTGACTCATCAGAGGACTCACACAGGAGAGAAACCCTTTGAATGTCCTGATTGTGGGAAAGGTTTCAGTGATAATTCCGGCTGGGTTAGACACCAGAGAACTCACACAGGAGAGAAACCCTTTGAATGTCCTGATTGTGGGAAAAGTTTCGGTCAAAATTTCCATCTGGTGAGACACCAGAGAACTCACACAGGAGAGAAACCCTTTGAATGTCCTGATTGTGGGAAATGTTTTAGTGAAAATTCTAGCTTGGTTAGACACCAGAGAACTCACACAGGAGAGAAACCATTTGAATGTCCTGAGTGTGGAAAATGTTTCAGTGAAAATTCTAGCTTGGTTAGACACCAGAGAACTCACACAGGAGAGAAACCATATGAATGTCCAGACTG
Organism: Ahaetulla prasina; assembly: GCF_028640845.1. NCBI lineage: Eukaryota > Metazoa > Chordata > Lepidosauria > Squamata > Colubridae > Ahaetulla > Ahaetulla prasina. The sequence continues at coordinate 9,875,826 of NC_080540.1, forward strand.
TGGGAAAGATTTCAGTACTAAGGATAGCCTTCTAAATCATACACACAGGGGAGAAACCATTTAAGTGCTCCAAGTGTGCATGGTGCTTCAGGAAACCTTCCAACCTTATCGTACACAAGAAAATCCACAAGGCCCAAAGTGATGAGTGTAGACAAAGTTTTAATTTCATTTCTAATGTCACATTGAAAGTTCAGCTGAGAAATTGACTGTTAAATTTGACTATAAAGAATTTGCCTAATTTTTTGTAGGTAGATATTATATTAGACTGGAAGGAGGAAAGAAAAAAATAGGCATTATCAAACTAATATGTTGCTAAACATATTAGTTTGATAATGCCTATCTTGCCATCATCAGCAGAAATTGCTGGATACAGGTAGTCCTCGAGTTACGAATGTAATGGAGCATGCCCATTCCACTCATAACTCGAGAATTCATGGGAGTGAATCTCGTACATTGAATGACATCACTCCCTGCTTTTGCCCTTGCATTTGCTGCTTTCTCATCCCAGATCAGCCTGACGAGACCTCTGGTGCCGAGAAAGCAGCCCTGAGAAGCTGCATGTAGTTTCTCGGAACTGCTTTTTCGGCGACAAAGCACTTGAGGATTGCGTTACTCTAGGCTTTGGCAATTCTTTGCAAAAAGTTGCTGGATATAGGTAGTCCTCGAGTTACGTCTGGAATGGATGCTGCCCATTCCATCCATAACTCAAGAATTCATGGGAGTGAATCCCTTATATTGAATGACATTGCATACTGCAATCACCCATGCATTCAATTAGTGAATTTGAAGACATTCAACTTCTTGTCCAAGAAGCTTCTCCAGCTCTGAAGAAGACCTGAAGAAGCTTATTGGATGAGAAACATAATATCTTCAAAGAAAAACCAGAAAGCCAATTGCCTCTTTAAAAAGCACCTTTGGGTTCTGCTTTAGGCACAAAACCATCTCGGAGACTTTGACCTATCCTGTTCTCTCAGGCCTTGGAAAGGGGAAATCCACTTTCAAAAAATCTTGCCAAGGAAATTGCAGGGAACTGGGAGTACAGGATAACTCCCCAAAACCTACTTTTGCAACTGAGCGAACCTTGGGAGAGTGAAGCCTGACCTACTTAGCTTCTCAAGATTAGGGAGATGCTGTGCCATAAATATTTATGAAGTTCTTCTTTGTATGCACAGCTGCTAAATGATTTCCAGCTTCCTCCTATCTGTAGAATAATGAAACATGGAAGAATAACTGGGAAGAATAACATCCACCTTCCAAACCACGTCTAGATAGGAGAGATTCTTTCTATCTGCATCCTTGCAGAGCCAAAATTTTACTAAAGGGAAGAATTGCTCTTAGCAGCCTTCCCTGTCTCTACAGGAGTTAGCTTTATTATCCCCAAACAGTTTGGGCAAAAGACTTGGAGGGCACTACTTTGTAGAAAGCTGATGTATAGTTTTCTGTACTTTCGTATGGGTGATTCAGTGGAGATCAAAACCTCCCTACATCCCAAAACTTTATGACTGATTTCCTGTGGCTCCCAGAATTTAGGATCCAGGAGATTCAATGGGTCAGAGGCTCAAAGGGAGCCAGCTTCATTCCTGCTGCCCAGAGATGATTCCAAGCACACACATGCTAAATGCCTTGTGCTTCCGTAACTTTGCATACAGAGAAGTCTCCATTAGGTCGAAGTGAGAAAGTAATATACCCAGCAGGGCTAGAAAAGGGGGGCTTGGGAAGAGGAGATGACTGACCGTATATGGTGAGAGAAATGTCTCCAAAAGGCATTTCAAAGGGCTGGAAAAAAGATTTGGTAATACAAATGTGCATGCAACAATGTACCACTCTTTGTCTGATACGCATTCCTTTTTTTAATTATAAATTTTTAATCTAATAAAATATATAAATCAAACAAAAACAAAGACTGGATAGAGAGAAGCAGGAAATGAAAAAAGAAAAATCATATAACTGCACCTTCCGCCTTTTTCTCTGTTGAGAAATTGTCATCGCACATTCTTATATGGAAATTATCTCTGCTCAGTTGACCAGAATAAAAACTTCCTTGGAAACAGATCCTGGCCTGAAGTCCATTCCTCAGAGAAATCCAGTCCAACATTTCCCTTCCACGTTGCTCATAGGTACAGGGAGATTTTTCTCAATACACAGGTAGCAAGCAGTAACCAGGCCCTCATGGTAGAGTCCCACTTAAGGACTCCTTGGGCCAGATGGGATCCCCGGGAATGAGACTGGAAAAACAGGCCCTGCTTTTCATTGCTTGCTGTCCAGGGATCTCATAACCCCACAGCAGATGTACAACAGGAACGCAATATACACACAGTATAGGTTGTTGCCTCCCTCTTTCTGCTGCTGTATGTTCTCTTGGGGAAGGTCTGTGACTTCTCTGAGGAAACACTGTTGATGGTGGGAGCCTCCCAGAACAAGCAAGCAAGCACGAAGGACATCAGGTATGCTGCAGAAAAAGTTTAATCTTTTTGGAGTGGTACTCGATACCTGGTGATTTAATGGATTAGTCATTGCAGATTTCTTGACAGCAACACACAAACTGTCATTTCCTTCTTCAGGGTATTTTCTCTCTCTCTCTCTCTCTCTCTCTCTCTCCCCGTCTCTCTCTCTCACACACACACCATCTCAGTGAGAGCAACCTGACTACTCCCTGGCAGTCAATGGGGAGAAGAAAGGTAAAAAGAAGCATAAAGAAAGGGAATATTGTGGCCAAAACATGCCTCATGTAAAGCAACCAGTCACTTCGAAGATTCGACATATATTAAGCATGCAAAATTCTATGTGCACAATGGATTCTAGCAAAGCATTGCCAGTTTTCTAAGCAGCCCTGACCTAAAGCAGAAGTGCAACTTATATACCGTTGGCTGTCAACGCATCAAGCATTTGGTGGGCTTCTCATGAGGGAAATGAGACAAACACAGTTTTTCTCAAGATGAGAGAGCATCGAACAAAATTCTAGCCTCTCCTTTTATTAGGATTCTTATCAGAAGGCGTCTACATCAAAGGCAGGCTTGCATGCATAAATCACATAGCAACAAAGGCACATTCTAAAACATCAAGAAACTTGTGTAGCAAAATTACAGTAACAAACATAAATTCATCTTGTAACATCCCAACCCTACATACTAATAAATCTCATATAATTGTATGTAGGAGCAACTTCTTTGAAGCTTTCTGAAGTGAGCCTTATCAGAGAAGGAATGTTCTGTGGCTATCACAAAAGTGTTGATACATTTACAGGCAAACATCTTTGCAACCTTGGCATCAAACAGATTTCTGCTTACATGATAAAAATTAGCCAGACTTACCTATGCTGATCTTTTTGCACATAAGCAATTTCTCAAAAATTGCTCATGCTTATATTTGCACATAAGTAATTTCATAAGCAATTTCATAAAGGAGTTCATATGGCTTAATATTGCAACAGTTGGCCCACTACATTAGAAAGATATAGAAACAGGCAGGTGCCCTATAGGATACAGCATGATGTTGGAATATTTTTGATAATCTCATTATTTATCTCTGCCTACAAGGTCAGCAGGGCAACAATGCTCTCTGTGAGATATGGTCAGGGAATGTGAACATTTTGACCCACTGGTCCAGAAATTCCTGTTTGATTCTTCCCCCTGTCCCTACATAGGCCCAATTTAGCTTGTTGTCGATGTTTACTTACAACATTAAGAAGTCTATACAACTATTGGGGTGCAGGGGCATCTCAGATATTTGCTAGTCTCAGTGATCTGATGGATAATCATTGGGGACTTTCCATGACTGAGTGGAGAACACAAACTACCTCCCTGCTTTTAACCCAGCACAATATCCACCCTATCCTATGCCCTCCCTATGCTCAGACTGAAGAAAATGGCCTTGGGAGCAGGGGTGGGTTGTTCGGTCCAGTTCTTGCGAACTGGTAGTAAAAGTGGCGGGAGGCTCCGCCCACCCGCCAAGACGTCATGATGGGCAATCTGCGCATGTGCAGAAGCCCAAGTCTGCAACACATGACTGCTATTCAGAAGAGACTCAGACAGACACCTCCCTTATAATCCTAATTCACAGGATTATAAGGAGGGGTGAAAAGGTACAAAGAAGATACTTTACATGTGTTTTCACCCAAAAAGAAAACATGACACAACTTATCAAAAACAGAATTGTAAGTGTCAGATTAGGAATGCAAATTAAAATATGTTAAAATAAGGTAAGAGAACACCTGTCAGCTCTAGACCAATTCAAATCACTGGGTCAGGACAGACTGCAGCCAAAGTTCTGAAGGAACTAGTAAATGTGATTTCAGAACCATTGTAACATATGTTTCAAAGCCCTTGGAGCACAGGGGAACTAGAGGTAGTCCTAAACTTACAATAGTTAATTTAGTGACTGAAGTTACGATGACACTGAAAAAAGTGATTTATGACCATTTATCACACTTAAGACGATTGTAGCATCCCCTTAGTCATGTGATTTACATTCAGATGCTTGACAACTGACATTTATGATGGTTGCAGTGTCCCGGGGTCATATGATCCCCTTTTGTGACATGCTAACAAGCAAAATCAATGGGGAAAGCAGATTTACTTAACAACAATGTGACTCATTTAACAATGGCAATGATTCATTAACAAATGTGGCAAGAAAAGTTGTAAAATGGGGCAAAATGCACTTAACAAGTTTTTCACTTAACATAAATTTTGGACTCAGTTGTGGTTTTAAGTTCAGGACTATCTATAACTGAGGACTGGAAAAGAGCTGATAGGATTCCCATCTTCAAAAAGGTAAAAAAAAACCATGCAGGAATTTACAGACAAATCAGCCTGATATTAATATCTGGTAATATCTTGGAAAACATATCCAAGAAACAAATCTGTGAACACCTAGAATCAAACAAGTTATAACCAGTAGCCAATTTGGGTCGATCAAAAAGATCATGCCAAACAAACCTCATTTCATTCTTGGACAAAATGTCTAAATTAGTGGACCATAGAAATGCTGTAGACATAGTATACTTAGATTTCAGTAAAGCATTTGATAAAGTAGATCACAACCTACTTCTTGACAAGCTAGAAAAATGTGAACTTGAACAGTGCCCCCTAACAAAATGATATTCAACACAGATAAAAATAAAAGTTTTATACTTAGATAAGGAAAACCAACTGCATAGATATAAACCAGGTGAAATCTGGATTAATGCCAGTAACTCTGTGAGGGATCTTGGAGTCCTAATGGACAATCATTTAAATGTGAGCCAACAGTGATGGGTGGCAGCCAAAATAACCAATACAGTCCTAGGCTGCATTAATAGAGGGATAGAATTAAGATCACATGAAATTATAGTACTGCTTTACAAAGCCTTAGAAAGACCACACTTGGAATACTGGATCCAATTCTAGTCACGCATGCAGCCCTCCCAAGCTGGGTGTCAGGCCTGGAAACCATACTAGACTTTAGGTTTCCAGACGCTGCCACATTTTTCCCCTGAGGGGAAGAAGGGGGGCTGAGGGGTATGGTAACATTCTTCAAGCGGTCAAGGTCGGATGGTGTTCATATCTGCAGGAAGAGTGGCAAGAAGATATTCGAATGGGATTTCACTGGCAGAGGCACTGTGGGCCAGTCATTCACTGTTTCCAGGGCAGACCCATGGGCTGGATCTAAGCATCCTATGGGCCACATCCGGCCCCTGGTCCTTGAGTTTGACACCCCTCGCCTAGTCTAATGAAAAGGACAAGGGGAGGCATGATAGAGTTTTCCAATATTTGAGTAGGGGGTCAGCTTATTTTCCAAAGCACCAGAAGGCAAGACAAGGAACAATGGATGGAAACTAATGAAGGAGAGAAGCAACCTGGAAACTTACAGTGAGAATTAATAATTGCCTTCAGAGGTTGTGGGTGCTTCATCACTGGAAGTTTTTAAAAATGGACAGGATAGTCACTTGTCTGAAATGGTACAGAGTCTCCTGCTTGAGCAGGGGGTTGGAACAGAAGACCTCCATGGTCCCTTCCAACTCTATCCTGATTGATTGATCTTGAAAGCTGCAGCCTTCAATTGGCTTGTGGGAGCACCAGGAACAGGTCAATGGGTATGTTTTGTGGGGAGGAGGAAGATCCAGTTTTGTGTAGTGGTGAAGGCACCAGGTTAGAGACAGAGAAATGCTCAGGTCCAGTCCCATCTGAAAGGCAAAACCATCTGTTCAACTTTGGCTAGTCCTCTCAGGTCTAGGAAGCAGGAAAGGGTGGGGAAAACCTTCCAAAAACCCTTGCCAAGGAAACTGCAAGGCCAGGCATCAAGACTGACCCAAAGGCACCAAAAACGAAGGTAAGTAACGTTAATTTTACACTATTTCACTTGGCTCAGTTGCAAAGGTCAGTTGCTAGGAGTCGAAAACGACCTGCTCCTGCCACATCGCTGAAAATTATCTTCCAAACGCCTTGGAAGCGTGTTTTTCCAGTTCCTGTCGCTAGATGGCGATCAGGCAACATCTGTGCCTAGAAAGGCATCAACACTCAATTGCTAGAAAGGATGGGATGAAAGGAGAAGCCCGGAGGAACTTCCTCTTCCGGATGACTTCATGGGAGGAAGGTGGTGTGCTCTTCCCAGGGTCGAAGCAGCAGCTGGCAGGTGAGTTGAGGGCAGCAGGTGGGAGGAGAGTCCGGGAGCAAGTCGGGCTGTTCGGTTTCTTCCACGGCCTGGAAGCAGAGAAGCAACTGGGCTGAAGCAGGTCAGCTGCTGCTGCTGCTGCTGCAGGTTCCTCCCCTCCCCAAATGGAAGCCCACTGGGGCTGCAAGCTGTGAAACTGGTGGCTGGAATTTTCTGCTGCTGGGAAGATTGAAAAAGTCTCTTTTAAATTAAAGTTGATTCTTTGGAAATGGCTTCCCTCCAGAGGTTGTGGCTGCTCCGTCACTGGAGGGTTTTTTGTTTTGTTTTTTTTATTTGTCATAACAGCATACATAAGCATAAGCATGAAATAACTATACAACGTATAAGCATATATATGAGTATAAGCATGAAGTAACTATATAAATTGGATATAATGAAAGGAAACAGTAGAACAGGAACGGTAGGCACGTTTGTGCTCTTATGCACGCTCCTTACAGACCTCTTAGGAAAGGGGTGAGGAGAGTAAGAGTAAGAGTAAGATTAAGAGATTAAGATTAAGAGGAGATTGGACAGCCATTTGTTCTGGATGGAATAGGGTCTGCTGCCAGAACAGAGGATGGACTATAGGACCTCCAATGTCCCCTCACAACTCCATTATTCTGTTATGGACCTGATGTTTTCATGGCAACAAGATCGGACTGAAGTGCGTCTAGTCATTTTTGGGTGTTTTACTTCTGTTTCCAGCTAACAAGCACGGTGTTTCCTATTGGTGCCCCCAATCGTATATTAACCAGGTTCAACTGTGCTTAACCCAGCACTTTTTAAAAAATAGCTATTGAATATTGAATGCAGTCCCGGAACCAGCAAAATCTGGGGGCTGGGCAGGGGACAGGATGTATCTGCCCTCAGTGTGGAAGGGATTGCTACTCTCGAATTGGCCTTTTTAGCCACACTAGATGCTGTTTTAGGATCTCTTTCCAGAGCACGATACCATAGTCTTGAGACTGAAGGATGCCAATGTAATCAAATGTTTTGACTGTTCAGTTGTACTTATTTATTCATAAAATTTATTGGCCACCAACCTTACCATGACATTTTTTTTAATTTGCATTTATATCCCGCCTTTTTCCGAAGACTCAGGGCGGCTTACACTATGTTAGCAATAGTCTTCATTCTATTTGTATATTTATATACAAAGTCAACTTATTGCCCCCAACAATCTGGGTCCTCATTTTACCTACCTTATAAAGGATGGAAGGCTGAGTCAACCTTGAGCCTGGTGGGACTAGAACCTGCAGTAATTGCAGGTTTTGCTGTTAATAACAGACTGCATTAGCAGTCTGAGCCACAGACGCCACATAACTGTGATTGACAGGTGTAGCTCGGTGAAATAAAAGTCAGTCCAAGTGTGTGTGTGTTGATAAGCCAATGCATTTATTCATCCTCCTAAGAAGGAAGAAACCCTGAGCTTAGTGAAAGACAGATATTTATACATTTCTTTGCTTTCGCTTCATTACATAAGTGGCAGCTGGCACACGACAGATAAGATATAGAAATACAGAAATTATAGAAATAGTCAAGCATGCCTTCTGTGATTTTTGTCACTTGCCTAACCCACAGGCTGGTTGTTTCCTGTGAACGTTTTCATGGCCTCAGAAGCCTGTTGAGGCCTGAACTTCAGTCCTGCCATCTCAACATATGAACAAACATCAAATTGATCAGAATCCTGATTAACATTAGCGTAGAAGGTTTGACTGTAACCATTTTGAGATATTTTTGAGCCTTGAAAGATATGGATTATCTCCATATTGTAGATGTGTATTTTTATTTCTCTCTGAATGTACATATCTCCAAATGTATAATCTCTCCCCAGAACTTCCAGATAAACAGTCATGTGAAAAAGAAATTACACTCTCCTTGACTTTTATGATTTTAAGTATCAGGACGTAGTAAAAATCATTTGGTCCTTAGAAGGTCTTAAAAGTAGGTATATATAACCACAGACATGAGATATTACATCAGGTCATCATTTAGTTTATAAAAAGGAAGCCAAAATGGAGAAGTCAGGTGTGAAAAATGTATGATTCAATAATTTGTAGAACCACCTTTAGCAGCAACAATTAGAGGCAATTCTTTTCTGTGTGACTATCAGTCTCTTGCAGTGATGTAGAGGAATTTTAGCCCATCTTCTTTACAATGAACTTGCTTCAGTTCATTGAGGTTTGTGGGTGGTTTTTTTAATGAACAACTCTCTTGAGGTCCTCACCAATCGGGTTGAGGTCTGGACTTGGACTGGCATAGCAACACTTTGATTATCTTCTTTTCCAGCCATTCTGTTGTAGATTTCCTGATGTGTTTTTGTAACCATTGTCCTGTTGCATAATCCTATGTCATCCAAGCTTTAGCTATTGGTCAGATGGCCTCTGGCCCAATTGCATTATGGCCAACCATCTCCACTTTGGTCTTATTTGTCCAAAGGACAGTGTTCCAGAAGTCATGTGATTTGTTCAGATGCAAGTTTGCAAACCTCAGCTGTGCTGCTATGACTTTTTTAGAGACGAGGCATTCTCCATTCAAGCCTTCCAAACAAACCATACTTCTTCAGTCTTTTTCTAATTGCACTGTCATGAATCTTAATATTTAACATGCTAACTGAAGCATGTAGAGCAGGGGTGTCAAACTTGCGTCATCATGGCATGATCAGGTGATGTATCACAACTTTTCCTCCCTTCTCTCAATCGAACGTGGCTATGGCCAGCACATGACCCATCTAGCCCACAGGCCACTAGTTTGACAGCCCTACTGTAGAGTCTGAGATATAGCTCTTTGCAATTTTTCTGGCCATTGCACCGTCTGACCTTAGGCTGAATTTCCTTAAACGTCCACTCCTGGGAAGAAGATTCCACTCTGTGGATTCCACTCCGTGAAAAATATTCAGGAATTCTCCTGAATCTTTTCCATGGAGACCAGCAAACTCCTACACCTTCGGCTTTTATAGATATAGCCATACTTGCTGATGATCAATTGATCAAGGGCATTTTATTAGTAGTACTTGGCTGCTACTTCACCTCTTTATACTATGGAAGCAGTGAGAAATTTCCTAATGGTGAGAGCAACTAACCAGCAGAACGCCTTGCCTTCAGAAGTTGTGGTGCTTCATCACTTGAGGATTTTAGAATAGAATAGAATAGAATAGAATAGAATAGAATAGAATAGAATAGAATAGAATAGAATAGAATAGAATAGAATAGAATAGAATTTTATTGGCCAAGTGTGATTGGACACACAAGGAATTTGTCTTGGTGCATATGCTCTCAGTGTACATAAAAGAAAAGATACGTTCATCAAGGTACAACGTTTACAACACAATTGATGGTCAGTATATCAATATAAATCATAAGGATTGCCAGCAACAAGTTATAGTCATAAAGTCATAAGTGGAAAGAGATTGGTGATGGGAACTATGAAACGATTAATAGTAGTGCAGATTCAGTAAATAGTCTGACAGTGTTGAGGGAATTATTTGTTTAGCAGAGTGATGGCCTTTTCAGAAGAGACGAGACAGTCACTTGTTTGAAATGGTGAAGGGTCTCCTGGTTGAGCAGGGGTTGGATTAGAGGACCTCCAAGGTCCCTTCCAATTCTGTTATTCTCTTCTGTTCTGTTTCAATGATATTTATGATACCCTGATAAGTAAACCACTAGAAATCAAAGTGGGTGTAGTTTCTTTTTTCAAATGACTGTATTTAAAACAACCCTTTGCACTGCTAAGAATTTGTGACTGACCTAGTCAACAAGTGAATTTTATCATTGAATTGGTATTAGAACTTGGATCTGTGTAGCCTTCCATGTGTCTTGATTAATGTAAGAGCTTATTGGAGCATTGTGGCATGTTTGTCTTTTCATTGTAATGTAAACTTTTTTCTTTTTTTTCTCATCTTCTGGAACCATTTTATGCACAATTAAAGATACACCTTTATTTGAATCTTACAGACAAAGAGAGATGGCAATGAAGGGCACTCTGGACAACTGAGGATAACAAGCAACATTGAATAGTAAAGCAAGTCAGTTCAGAAATCAAAATATTTTCCATTTCCTTCAGAGAGCCACACAATTCTTCACCTTCCTCAGCAGGTGAGAGAGAAATGAGAGAAAATCAAGAAGAGATTTCTAACTTGGAAAAATAGAGTGTGAAATTCAAGCATATGTTACATGAAAAATCAAGGGAGATTATTTTTCCATTGAGGAAAAGAGGGAAATATCTGGAAGTTACTGGGGAGGAGAAGGTCAATTTGAAATCCACGTAGAGCAGACAGTGTTGCAGGCCTCACTCTGGAAGAAAATCACCAGTAAATTAAAGCAACGCTAAACAAAGGATCATCCATATTTTTGACATCCTCAAGAATATTAGTTGTGGAAAAGCTCCATAGATGTGTCTGTTGTGGGAAAGGTACAACTTGCAAATCACAGCTTATTATGCCAGAGAGGATCCAAACTGGAGAAAAAACATACAAATACTCTGAATGTGGCAAAACCTCTGATCAGAACAACTCCATTGTGGCCCATGGAAGAACCCACACAGGACAGAAGGCCTACAAGTGCTCCCAATGCAGTAAATGCTTTAGCGAGCATGGCAACGTGGACTCGCACCAAGGAGAAACTGTTTGAATGTCCTAATTGTGAGAAATGTTTCAGTAACAACTACAACCTGGTAACACACCAGAGGACTCACACAGGAGAGAAGCCCTTTGAATGTCCTGATTGTGGGAAATGTTTCGTTCAGAATTCCAGCCTGGTTCAACACCAGAGGATTCACACAGGAGAGAAACCCTTTGAATGTCCTGACTGTGGGAAAAGTTTCAGTCAAAATTCCAATCTCATTGGCCACCAGAGGATTCACACAGGAGAGAAACCCTTTAAATGTCCTGATTGTGGGAGAAGTTTCAGTCGGCATTCCAACCTCATTGGCCACCAAAGGACTCACACAGGAGAGAAACCCTTTGAATGTCCTGACTGTGGGAAATGTTTCAGTCAAAATTCCAATCTTATTGGCCACCAGAGGACTCACACAGGAGAGAAACCCTTTGAATGCCCTGATTGTGGGAAAAGTTTCAGTCAGAATTCCAGCCTGGTTCAACATCAGAGGATTCACACAGGAGTGAAACCCTTTGAATGTCCTGACTGTGGGAAAAGTTTCAGTCAGAATTCCAGCCTGGTTAAACACCAGAGGACTCATACAGGAGGGAAACTGTACGAGTTTCCAGACTGTAGGAAATGTTTAGTTCAGAATTCCAGCCTGGTTCAACTCCAGAGAACTCGCGCAGGAGAGAAATGCTTGGAATGTCCTGATTGTGGGAAAGGTTTCAGTCAGAATTCTAGTCTGGTGAAACACCAGAGGACTCACACAGGAGTGAAACCCTTTGAATGTCCTGATTGTGGGAAAAGTTTCAGTCAGAATTCCAGCCTGGTTCAACACCAGAGGACTCACACAGGAGAGAAACCATTTGAATGTCCTGATTGTGGGAAATGTTTCAGTCAGAATTCCAGCCTGGTTCAGCACCAGAGGACTCACACAGGAGAGAAACCCTTTGACTGTCTTGACTGTGGGAAAAGTTTCAGTCATAATTCCAGCCTGGTTCAGCACCAGAGGACTCACACAGGAGTGAAACCCTTTGAATGTCCTGACTGTGGGAAAAGTTTCAGTCAGAATTCAAGCCTGGTTCAACACCAGAGGATTCACACAGGAGAGAAACCCTTTGAATGTTCTGATTGTGGGAAAAGTTTCAGTAACAATTCCAACCTGGTGAAACACCAAAGGACTCATACAGGAGAGAAACCTTTTGAATGTCCTGACTGTGGGAAAAGTTTCAGTCAGAATTCCAGCCTGGTTCAACACCAGAGGACTCATACAGGAGAGAAACCCTTTGAATGTCCTGACTGTGGGAAATGTTTCAGTCATAATTCCAGTCTGGTTAAACACCAGAGGACTCATGCAGGAGGGAAACTGTACGAATGTCCAGACTGCGGGAAAGATCTCAGTACTAGTTTTAACCTTATAAATCATGTCCTTATACACAAAGGGGAGAAATCATTTTAGTACCCTGAGTGTGGACGGTGCTTCAGGAAACTTTCCACCTTTATCGCACAAAGGAAAATCCGCAGAGGCCCCAAGTGATTAGTGTAGGGAAGGCTTGAATTTGATTTCTAGTGTCCCATTGTAATTCCAGCTGAGAAATTTACTATTTAAATTGATTAAATTAAATAGAATTTGCCTGATTTTTTGTAGGCAAATATGTAATGGTATTAGTTGGGGAAGAAGAAAGAAAAAGTTGGAACATATTACTTTGATAATGGCTATTTTGCCTTCAGCGTAAGAAGTTTCTGGATATTTATTTTTTTAGAAATTGGGCAATTATGAGAAAATATTTTTGGGAGTGTTCTTTGCATTTTTGTGATGGTAGATGATATAAATGCTTCATTCCAGGAATCTCAGCTTTTTTCTCCCTTTGGGATGTTCAGTTTTATAGACAGTCCTCGCTTACCGCTTACTATTCAGCCTTCAAAATTATAATGGTGCTGAAAAAGTTGACTTACAAATGTTCCTCAAAGTTGTGGCCATCACAGTTATTTGGGGGAGGCACTGGCTTGTAATTACAATAGTTGTGGTGTCCCACAATCATGGAATCGCCATTTGAAACCTTCACAATTGGCTTTCAACAAACAAAATTGACAGGAAGTTGCAAGTCACACTCATGGTACATTGCGCTGGACAGAACACGGGGATTCACTTAATGACCACAGCTAGAACAGATGTTCTAAGTTGGCATTGTTAAGTGAGGACATATTTAATTACCACACCAGTCAGGAATGAACTTGTCAATCCCAATGGCTGTTGTTAAGTGAGGACTATGTTAATCAGGATGTCATCATCGTTGTGCAGAATATTTCTTGCCTTTTTTCTTAAAGGCAGTCCTCAAGTTAGAACAGTTCATTTAGTAACCACTCAACAGCACTGAAAAATGTGACTGATGACTGCTTTTCACACGACATGATCCGCTTTTGTCACCTTCTGACCAGGTTAAGCCAGATTCGCTTAATAACCGTGTGACTAATTTAACAACTGCAATGAATTCACAACAACTGTGGCAAGAAAAGTTGTAAAATGGGGCAAAACTCACTTACCAGATATCTCACTTAGCAACAGTGAAATTATGGGCTCAATTGTGGTTTTAAGTCAAGGACTACCTGTATTTACATAAAGTATCAGATTTAGAAGGGATCTTCGAGGTCTTCTAGTCCAACCCCCCTGATCAAGACTGGAGACCCTATTCCATTTCATACAAGAGACTGTCTAGTCGCTTCTTAAAAGCCTCCAACCCAAACCCAATCCTTCAATCTTGCCAAAGCTCTTAGGATCATTTCATCAATTAACATCCTCCCCTTGCTTTAAAGTTAGATCAAAAAGTATGAGTGTACTGTAAGAAGTAACCAAGACACACCCACCCCTCCACCCAGAGCAAAATATTTTGGGGACTATTAAAAAGAGGCAGAATATTATATTTCCCCAAAGGAGAAATGGAGAAAAAAAAATCTTAACAAAGGCAGAAAGCAGCCCCAACAACTTCCAGCAGATGCCTGAAGTCTTTAGAGATGGAGATTTTGTGCCCCTTAAGAAATCCAGGCCAGCCTATTCACAAAAACAAAACAAAAAACAAAAAAAACCTAGAACTCCAATTGATGGGATTAAAATTTGCATTTTACCACCCAAAATCTTAAGCTAGGACATGACCTTTTAGTACAGGGGTCCTCAAACTATGGCCCGTGGGATGGATATGGCTTGCTGAAGCCATATATCTGGCCCACGGAGGGGTGGGATTCAGCCCCAGCCCTACCAGCCAATCCTTGCTGTGCCACCCACATCACCTCTCCTCTAGCCGTCTCTCAGTGCCTTGTGTAGCACAGTGAAAGTTAGTGCGTTTCACAGTGGGTGAGACAGTCTCCTGGAGCTCATTATGACATGGAGTCTTCATATTCAACACTCTTCATATTATACATTAATGATCTCTGTGACCATATTACAAGTAATTGTGTTCTATTTGCTGACGATGTCAAACTATTTAACACCACCAACAATACAGCTATCCTCCAAAAAGACCTTGACTTTGTGTCAGAATGGTCTAAAACTTGGCAACTCCAAATCTCAACCAGCAAATGCTCAGTCTTACATATTGGAAAAAAGAATCTAAACACTAAGTACAAGCTTGATGGACATTACCTTACTGATGACCCCCACCCTGTTAAATATCTTGGAGTTTTCATATCGAATGATCTAAGTGCCAAAGCCCATTGTAACTACATCGCAAAAAAGGCCTTAAGAGTTGTAAACCTAATCTTGCGTAGCTTCTTCTCCAAAAACACTACACTACTAACCAGAGCATATAAAAAACATTTGCTAGACTAATTCTTGAATACAGCTCGACTGTTTGGAACCCATATCACATTTCTGACATCAATACAATTGAACGGGCCTCTGGTGGCTCAATGGACTATGTGTCTGTTATTAACACAGCTGCTTGCAATTACTGCAAGTTCAAGTCCCACCAGGCCCAAGATTGACTCAGCCTTCCATCCTTTATAAGGTAGGTAAAATGAGGACCCAGATTGTTGGGGGCAATAAAAGTTGACTTTGTATATAATATACAAATGGATGAAGACTATTGCTTAACACTGTGTAAGCCACCCTGAGTTTTTGGAGAAGGGCGGGATATAAATTCAAATTTAAAAAAAACGTGTCCAGAAATATTTTACAAGAAGAGTTCTCCACTCCTCTGAATACAACAAAATACCTTATGCCACCAGACTTGAAATCCTGGGTTTAGAAAACTTAGAACTACGCCACCTTCGACATGACCTGAGTTTAACTCATAGAATCATCTATTACAATGTCCTTCCTGTCGAAGACTACTTCAGCTTCAATTGCAACAATACACGATCACACAATAGATTTAAGCTTAATGTTAACCGCTCCAATCTTGATTGCAGAAAATATGACTTCAGTAACAGAGTTGTTAATGCTTGGAATACACTACCTGACTCTGTGGTCTCTTCCCAAAATCCCCAAAGCTTCAACCAAAACTATCTACCATTGACCTCACCACATTCCTAAGAGGTCTGTAAGGGGCGTGCATAAGAGCACAAACATGCCTACCGTTCCTGTCCTATTGTTTCCCTCCATTATATCCAATTGGCTGTACACCGCCCTGAGTCCTTCGGGAGAAGGGCGGTTTATAAATCCAATAAATAATAATAATAATAATAATTAATATAGTTATTACATACTCATACTTATATATATGCTTATATATTGTATAATTATTTCATGCTTATGCTTATATATACTGTGTGACAAAATAAATAAAATAAAATAAATGAGTCACAATGTGACCTTGCCCCACTCTCCCCTGACAACAGCAGTGTCAGTGTCGGCTTGTTTTTGCCTCCCGGATGTCAGTCACTTTTCCTGCAGGCCACCTGTCTTGTGATGCCCTACCTCCCTGCCAGCCAGGTGGTCTGTTGCAAGGACCCGAAGGCTGAAGATGATGAATCAGACTTTTTCCAGAATCAGTAACAAAGTTTATTGAAGAATCAACAGCATAAAGAATCCATAGAATCAGCAGTAAACAGTGTCCAGAATCAACAGCATCTTATTGTACATTACACAAAGTTTATATAGCTTTTCATAACTAGCTCAGCTTAGCTAACATATGTGTTACTTCATTATTGGCTAATGAATCTCCAAGGCACAATAATTGGTTAGTAATTACATCATTGGCTTTCGTGTGAATATGCATGTATGCACATGTGTGCAAAAGAGGTAAAAGCAACAAATATTTCAGGGTTACAATTTGTATCATCCTGTATCCTTGTATATGCTGGGAACGCTGCTTAAATGAGGTTTGCCATCCGAGGTAAGAGCGTTGCCCTCATTCGAAAATATGTACATGATGATGAACAAAATGTTAACCCTTCAGTGGTCTTTTGCTGTCTGCCGACCAGCTGATTATCAGCGTGCGGCTCATCAGCCTCTGGATGTAGATTCCCACCATCCAGCATCCCCCCCCCCCCGGGCAGAGAGAGAGGGAGGGAGGGAGGAAGAAAGACAGACTCGGGTTGTGGTAAAAACTGTAGTTCAGTAATAAGGATGTGATGGCCCTCCAGCGGCTACTGCACTAACTCCCATCATTCCTGACTATTACCGTATATACTTGAGTATAAGCCGACCCGAATATAAGCCGAGGCACCTAATTTTACCACAAAAAACTGGGAAAAACTATTGACTTGAGTATAAGCCGAGGGTGGGAAATGAGGCAGCTACTGGTCAATGTAAAAAATAAAGATAGAGCCAAGTAAAATAACATGAATATTTATTTGAACGAAAAACAATAAAAGTGCAAAAGGGGGAAGGAGGATTCCCAGCTCTAAACAAAGGGAAATCCCGGAATGCCAGCCGGGCGGTGCTCGCGTTCCTCCTCCCTTGCTCAAAAGCCCCAACATGATATTGGAATTGGATGCCATTATATACCTGCTGAGGATAATTTGAATAACTTGAAAGATATAAAAGCTCTAAACATATTTGTTTAAAAATCTAAAATCTATACTTAAAATAAATGAATATAAAGTAATAAAGTTCTTTAAAGTTGTAATTCACTTTGCTGCTGAAAAGAAAGAAGCTTAACACCTTAAATGGTATTTATTAACTGAAATATCATCAAATCAAATATATAATGAGGTATATTATAATGACCTTTGTTTTCAGAAAGAAGCATGATGGAAGTTTTTCAATAAAGGGAAATATAGAAAAACTTAGTGTCATGCTCATATATCATCTTTACAGATGTTGTTAACACTATACTATGGCAGCATATGATGGTACAATGTTTCAATCAATTTCAGGATGAAAAACTCATCAATGAGGAGGAGGTATAATTTATTAACCTTGTATGATATCAGTTTCTCAAGGACTCTAGAAGGACCCGAGGAAGAAATCTCTGCCCCTCCCACTTTCCCTTTCCAACCCAGCCTTCCAAGGGACCTTTGAGGAGAAATCTCTGCCCCTCCCACTTTCCCTTTCCAGGCAGCCTTCCAAGAGGACCTCTCGAAAAGAGCGAAAGCTTTCTCCTGGCCGTTTACCACCACCATACCCTCACGCCGGCCATCCTAGGCTGGGTTAGAAACAAGGAGGGGGAAGTTCAAGGACCACATCGATGGCACGAGCTCAGATTGCCGGCTGGGGATGATGGGCGCTGCAGTGCGATCTCGGGAGAGACTAGGGGGGAAGAAAGAATGACTGTTTCCCCACACCCTAGGATTGGGGAAAACATTGACCCCCCCCCTTAGTTGCGGGAGAAGGGTTGCGCTTCAAAGCGGTCGCCTCCATCCATCAATCCATCCTTCCTTCCTTCCTTCCATCCATCCATCCATCCTTTTTTTTTTCCCCAGCGAGCGGTGCGTGTGTGTGACATGCAAGCAAGACGTCTCACGGGGCATGTGAACTGGGTATGTCTAGTTTAGGGGTGACATGATAGGAACATTCCAATATCTCAGGGGCTGCCACAAAGAAGGGGGAATCAAACTATTCTCCAAAGCACCTGAGGGCAGGACAAGAAGCATGGGTGGAAACTAATCAAGGAGAGAAGCAACCTAGAACTAAGGAGAATTTCCTGACAGTTAGAACAATTAACCAGTGGAACAACTTGCCTCCAGAAGTTGTGAATGCTCTAACACTGGAAGTTTTAAGAAGATATTGGATAAGCATTTGAAGTGGTATAAGGTTTCCTGCGTAAGCAGGTTAGACTAGAAGACCTCCAAGGTCCCTTCCAACTCTATTATTCTGTTTTTTTGTTCTGTTTTCTTTCTAATCTATCTATCTATCTATCTATCTATCTATCTATCTATCTATCTATCTATCTATCTATCTATCTATCTATCTATCTAATTAGCTAGCTAGCTAGCTATCATTATCTCGCTTCAAAAGACAAAACCTAAACACGAAGTTGTAGCTGAATAGCCCTACATAATTTAGCTTTTTCCAAGCTGGTGATTTCCAAAGGCTTTGAAATGCGACTTTCCTCATCCTCTGCCAGGATAAGCTGATGTGCTCAGAAGGCTGGGAATGGTGGCATTTCCCTACATTTCTTGTGGGCAGAAGGTGGACCCTATGTTTCCTTGAAAACACCTCCCAATATTTATTAGAGTGACTTCTCTCCCCAGAAGAAAGGTCTCGCTGTTTAACAATCCCGTCAGCTAAATCCTATCGAGTCAAAGGGGCCAGTCAATGGGGCTAGGATGAATTCTGGGTCACCAGGGACCCTTTTTTTGTGCCCGTTCCCCAACCAGGGCGGGCCAAGCAGCCGCTCTTTTAGCGGCTCTGGAATGGATGTTGAGGTAACCCGAAGAGGCAGCCTCTTTTCAACTCCCCGCCTTTTTAACGCGTCCTGCGGGCGGCGACAGGGCGCGGACACCAGCCCGTTCTTCTCCGCTCTTTTATTTTATTTTAGTATTCAATCGGCAGCAGAGGCTCGAGCCTTCTGGGCGCCGGGAAAAGGAGCCGAGGAGCTGCAGCAACGTTGCAAGAGAGCAGAAAAGAGTGGGTGGGGAGAAGCAAAAGAAGAAGAAGCAGCAAGCTTTCCAGCCGACTTGATTGTGGCGCGAGAATCCGATCCACCGCCTCCTTCCCCGGCCGACAGGGCTGAACTGCCGCTGCACCACCACTTCCCAAAACAGATTTCCAGACTTGGAAGCAGCCCGCCACGAAAGGAGGAGGAGGAGGAGGAGGAAGCGGCGCGGCTGCTCCTGCTGCTGTTTCGCTCTCCGCCCCTTCCAGCGCCTTGGCGCAGGCGAGAGAGAGAGAAAGGAACCGCCGTCCGACCGGCTGTGTGTGTGTTTGTGGTGGGGTCTCGTCCCAGCCACCCACCACTCGCTCCCTTTCCCTCTTGGAGCGTGGGCTGGTCTTAGCCGCGCTGTCGGCGGGGCCATCGCCTCCTCCTCTTCCTCCACGCTCGCTCCTCTTGCACGCCTCAACCCCCATCCCCACCTCTCCGCGTGAAGGTCACCTCCTCCCTCTTCCAGGCGGCGGCGGCGGCGGCTCCGAGCGGAGCGCCACAGCGGCAGCTCCGCTTCCTCCCACCTTCCTCCTTGCTAAAGGGCCAAAGTCGGCTCCCCGCCGACCCAAGCCGGTCCCAGTCAGCCGAACAGTGAAAGCGGCGGCGCTCGGCATGTCGCTTTCACCGTTCGGCTGGACTGGGACCGACTTGGCTCGGGTCGCAGTAACTCCCGCCAGGCTGTGCCGCGAAGAAACCATTTAAAGCCCAACTTCTGAAGCACGGAGGAGAAGAAAGCCCTGGCGGGGCTTTTAAATGGTTTCTTGCACAGCCTGGCGAGTTACTGACCAAGCCAAGTCAGTCAGCGAACGGTGAAAGCGGCGGCGCTCGGCATGTCGCTTTCACCGTTCGGCTGGACTGGGACCGGCTTGGCTCGGGTCGCAGTAACTCCCGCCAGGCTGTGCCGAAGAAACCATTTAAAGCCCAACTTCTGAAGCACGGAGGAGAAGAAAGCCCTGGCGGGGCTTTTAAATGGTTTCTTGCACAGCCTGGCGGAGTTACTGCGGACCCAGAAGCGGTCCCAGTCCAGCGAGCGGTGGCGGGCGGCGCTCGGCATGTCGCTTTCACCGTTCGGCTGGACTGGGACCGGCTTGGCTCAGGTCCGCGCGGCGAACTGCTCAGCCTTGGGCAAATCCCGCCGGACGATCTCGCCGCCTCTTTGGCGTCTCCTGTGCGGGGTTCCCGAAGTACATCGAGACGTAGACTCGAGTATAAGCCGAGGGGGCGCTTTTCAGCACAAAAAACGTGCTGAAAAACTCGGCTTATACTCGAGTATATACGGTAGTTGTGCTGTTAAAGAAATCCAGTGCCACCAGGGAGAAGTCAAGATTGAAATTTCTCACATTGAAACTAAGTGGTATTAGGTCATAACAGAGGTGTGTATTCACCTCTTAAAACCTATTTATTTCGTATGGCTGGACTGGCCTGATTTTAAATTTTAAATTTTAATTGAATTTTGATGGGTTTTAAATTTCTGTACTTTTATGGGGTGTAATGTTATTTTAAATTTTCTGGCAAATTTGAATCAGTTTTTTAAGGGTTGTTTTAATTATTGTGTATGTTTCTGTTTGTATTTTATTTGCCTGTTCACTGCCCTGAGTCCTTCGGGAGAAGGGCGGTATACAAATTAAATAATAATAATAATAATAATAATAATAATAATAATAATAATAATAATAATAATAATAATAATAATAATAATAATAGTAGTTGTTATTATTATTATTATTATTATTATTATTATTATTATTATTATTATTATTATTATTATTATTATTATTATTATTCTCCCTGACGCATTTTCTTATGTGCCCTATGATTTAAATTTCAGATAAATTTATTTCTCTGCTGTCGTCTTGTTACTTCAGTGAGGTATCCCAGGGCACTGCCAGGGTTAAAGGGGATCCTGCAGAAGACGCCTCAGGAGCCAGTCTAATCTCTATACCCATCAAGCATTCCATGTCCTGGTTTCTATTTATTTATTTATTTATTGTTTATATTTATATACCGCCCTATCTCCCAAAGGACTCAGGGCGGTTTACAGGCATTTAAAAAACAAAAAATACAATAAATACAATTCTAAAAACAATTAAAAAACTTATTCAAAAGCCTTAATTAAAAATATAAAAATTAAAACCCAAGATAAAACCCACAAAATAAAATCTAACTCAGTCCTGCGCAGTTAAATAAATATGTTTTAAGCTCGGCGGAAGGTCCGAAGGTCCGAAGCTGAAGTCCTGGGGCAGTTCATTCCAGAGGGTGGGAGCCCCCACAGAAGGCCCTTCCTGGGCGTCGCCAGGCGACATTGCCTCGCTGACGGCACCTGAGAGTCCCTCTCTGTGAGGCGCCGGTCGGTGAGAGGTATTCAGTAGCAGCAGGCGGTCCCGTAGATAACCCGGCCCTATGCCATGGGCGCTTTAAAGGTGGTCACCAAAACCTTGAAGCGCACCGGAAGGCCACAGGCAGCCAGTGCAGTCTGCGCGGGATGGGTGTTATCACGGGAGCCACGAGGGCTCCATCTATCACCAGCGCAGCCGCATTCTGGACTAACTGCAGCCTCGGATGCCCTTCAAGGAGCCCCATGTAGAGAGCATTGCAGTAATCCAGGCGAGGCGTCACGAGTGCGTGGGTGACCATAAAATAATAATAATAATAATAATAATAATAATAATAATAATAATAATAATAATAATAATAATAATAATAATAATAATAATAATAATTATTATTATTATTATTATTATTATTATTATTATTATTATTATTATTATTATTATTATTATTATTATTATTATTATTATTATTATTATTATTATTATTATTATTATTATTATTATTATTATTATTATTATTATTATTATTATTATTATTATTATTATTATTATTATTATTATTATTATTATTATTATTATTATTATTATTATTATTATTATTATTATTATTATTATTATTATTATTATTATTATTATTATTATTATTATTATTATTATTATTATTATTATTATTATTATTATTATTATTATTATTATTATTATTATTATTATTATTATTATTATTATTATTATTATTATTATTATTATTATTATTATTATTATTATTATTATTATTATTATTATTATTATTATTATTATTATTATTATTATTATTATTATTATTATTATTATTATTATTATTATTATTATTATTATTATTATTATTATTATTATTATTATTATTATTATTATTATTATTATTATTATTATTATTATTATTATTATTATTATTATTATTATTATTATTATTATTATTATTATTATTATTATTATTATTATTATTATTATTATTATTATTATTATTATTATTATTATTATTATTATTATTATTATTATTATTATTATTATTATTATTATTATTATTATTATTATTATTATTATTATTATTATTATTATTATTATTATTATTATTATTATTATTATTATTATTATTATTATTATTATTATTATTATTATTATTATTATTATTATTATTATTATTATTATTATTATTATTATTATTATTATTATTATTATTATTATTATTATTATTATTATTATTATTATTATTATTATTATTATTATTATTATTATTATTATTATTATTATTATTATTATTATTATTATTATTATTATTATTATTATTATTATTATTATTATTATTATTATTATTATTATTATTATTATTATTATTATTATTATTATTATTATTATTATTATTATTATTATTATTATTATTATTATTATTATTATTATTATTATTATTATTATTATTATTATTATTATTATTATTATTATTATTATTATTATTATTATTATTATTATTATTATTATTATTATTATTATTATTATTATTATTATTATTATTATTATTATTATTATTATTATTATTATTATTATTATTATTATTATTATTATTATTATTATTATTATTATTATTATTATTATTATTATTATTATTATTATTATTATTATTATTATTATTATTATTATTATTATTATTATTATTATTATTATTATTATTATTATTATTATTATTATTATTATTATTATTATTATTATTATTATTATTATTATTATTATTATTATTATTATTATTATTATTATTATTATTATTATTATTATTATTATTATTATTATTATTATTATTATTATTATTATTATTATTATTATTATTATTATTATTATTATTATTATTATTATTATTATTATTATTATTATTATTATTATTATTATTATTATTATTATTATTATTATTATTATTATTATTATTATTATTATTATTATTATTATTATTATTATTATTATTATTATTATTATTATTATTATTATTATTATTATTATTATTATTATTATTATTATTATTATTATTATTATTATTATTATTATTATTATTATTATTATTATTATTATTATTATTATTATTATTATTATTATTATTATTATTATTATTATTATTATTATTATTATTATTATCCCGGTCTAGAAAGGGGCGCAACTGGCAGACCAGGCGAACCTGGTAGAGCGCTCTCCTGGAGCGGCCGTCAAATGATCTTCTAGAGACAGCCGTTCATCCAGGAGGGCGCCTAAGTTGCGAACCCTCTCCATCGCCGGGCCACTGACTCGCCACCGATGGTCAGCAGCGGTTAGCTGACTGTGCGGGATGCGGCATCCACAGCCACTCTGTCTTGGAGGATTGAGCTTGAGCCTGTTCAAACGCAATGGCCCTCGGCTCCTGATATTGGTGTGTGGTACTTGGAATAATGTGTGTGCACTGTGTAGTGCAAGGGGCAAAATTTGCCTACACCCACTTAGAGCTGCTAAACATCAGGCTCGCAAATCAATCTGAAATTACCAGCGATTTTCAGCAGTCCCACAACATACCAAATCGCATGGCGAGGCCTCCAGGATCTCCATGGATTGTTGTCGGGTCAGGGAGGCACAGACGAAAGCGAAAGGAGCAGAAACAAAAGCGCGGCTGTAGAGCCAGTCCGCTGGCTCGGCTTCAAAAGCAGTCACACAGACTAGTGTCTTTTTGATGAATGCCAGATCTCTTATCCATAAAATTGACGAATTAGAGCTGCAGATGGCAGCAAACAGGCTTCTCCATGAAAGCTGTGTGATGGTTGTAATAGAGACCTGGCTACATCCATTTGTACCCGATGCGGCAGTGGGGTTGACAAGCCATATCACTTATCGTGATAGAAATGTTGCCTCTGGTAAGAGCAAGGAAGGAGGTCTTTGTATCTATATACATAGTATGTTGTGTCTTGTCCGCTCTCACAGCAGCCGGGGCCTTCTTATTTGCTCCCGAACACGGAGGAATGTATGCCTCCCGGCCCCAGTCCTGGCTCCATGCCCAGACAAGCTGAAGAGGAGGGGGCACCTCCCGGTCCCAGCCCTGGCTCCATGCCCAAGCAGGCTGCAGAGGAGGGAGCACCCCCCGGCCCCAGCCCTGGCTCCATGCCCAGGCAAACGGAGCAGCTAGACCCCTCCCCCTCCTCCACAGCATGTGAGCCTGAGGAAGGTTTATTTCCAACAGCTGCTGATTGGAGTGACCCTCGCATCAGAAGACTGGATAGGCGGAGGCAACAGAAGGGAGGGGCAGGCCTTAATGAGTGCTGAGTCATGGAGCCACACCCCATGGCCTATATAAAGGATCTGCTTTCTGGCAGTCTCTGAGTCAGGCAAAGTCGAACTTATCTTGCTGAAGTCACTTTCTGGTCTCCTGCCTACTCTGAGAACTTTGCTAGGACTTTGGGCAGAGCTGCAGGGGCAAGCCTGATTCGGATTTCCCTGACCCGGCCGTCAGCGGAGGAGTGGGACACAACACAGTAACTGGTGTGTTAACCACAGAGTAGCTTATACGTATTGCTCCCCAGATGTGGAACTGATGACTGTCACATGTAGGCCATTTTATCTGCCTAGAGAAATCATTGTGATAATCATTATAGCTGTTTATATTCCACCTGATGCCAATGTCAGCATGGCACTTTCTAAGCTATATGACGTCATCTCCAGGCAGCAGCAAACTCATCCAGAGGGCGCTTTTATCGTGGCTGGGGACTTCAATCAAGCATGTCTAAAGACAGTTCTCCCTAAGTTTGTGCAGTATGTGCAGTTCACCACCAGAGGGAAGAACACTTTAGACCATGTGTACCAGGAATGAAATCTAGCAGGTTCTGGTGAACCGGTAGCGGAAATTTTGAGTAGTTCGGAGAACCGGCAAATACTACTTCTGGCAGGCTCCAGAGTGGGGTGGGAATGGAGGTTTTTGCAATATCCTTCCCCCAGGAGTGGGGAGGGAAGGGGGATTTTGCAGGATCCTTCCCCTGGAGTGGGGTGGGAATGGAGATTTTGCAGTATCCTTCTGGAGTGGGGTGGGAATGGAGATTTTGCAGTATCCTTCCCCTGGAGTGAGATGGGAATTGAGATATTTGCAGTATCCTTCCCCTGCCACGCCCACCAAGTCACACTATGCCCACCATGCCACGCCCACAGAACCAGTAGTAAAAAGAGCTGGATTTCACCACTGGTACATATTCTAACCTGAAACAAGTATATAGAGCAATCCCCTCCCCCACCTGGGTACATCCGATCATATTTTACTCCTGTTATGCCTGAAGTATGTCCCTCTCAGGAAAAGAACTCAGCCAGCCATGAAAATGGTTAAAACCTGGCCAGAGGGCACTCTCAGTCAGCTGCAGGACTGTTTTGAAACTACTGAGTGGAGTGTATTTGAACATCACTAACTGCATGAATACACTGACGCCGTACTCTCTTACATCAAAGCATGCACTGACAGCTTAACAATGGATAAGTGCATCAAAATCTATGGGAATTGTAAACCCTGGATGACTGCCGAGGTACAGACACTTCTGAGAGCTGAGATTCTGCGTTTAAGGCAGGGGGCAGTGATATATACAGAGAGGCCAGGGCAAACTTTAGAAGAGGCATTAAGATGGCTAAACAACAACACAAACATAAGGTAGAGAACTATCTGGCAGATAACCCGAAGCACATGTGGCAGGGACTGCAGCATTTAACTTAACTGTAAGGGCAATACGAGGAACACGGTCAACACTGATGCCTCATTGGTGGAGTTGACCACCTTCACTTTTCACAGGGTGAAAAGACCAGATCCCGTAGCCGCTGCCCGACGGCCTTCTGATTCCCAGCCACTCACGCTCTACGAACAAGTGAGAGCTGTATTGAAGGCTGTGAATCCTTGCAAAGCTCCAGGCCCAGATGGGGTGCTGGGGATAGTGGTAAAGAATTGTGCCGATCAATTAGCAGGGGTCCTGACAAGGATTTTTAACATCTCCCTGCAAACGGCCTGTGTTCCGTCATGCTTGAAAGCAGCCACTATTGTCCCAGTCCCAAAGAAAACAGCAATTAACTGCCTAAATGACGACAGACCAGTGGTGGGATTCAAGTAATTTAACAACCGGTTCTCTGTCCTAATGATTTCTTCCAACAACCAGTTTGCCAAACTGTTCAGAAAGTTAACAACCGGTTCTCCCGAAGTGGTGCGAACTGGCTGAATCCCACCACTGCTACAGACCTATTGCACTAACCTCTGTAGTGATGAAATGCTTTGAGAGATTGGTTCTCTTTGAGAGATTGGGTCTCTTAGGACATGCCTCCCACCGGACTTTGACAAATATCAGTTTGCCTACAGGGGGAATAGGTTAACAGACAATGCCATAGCTACTGCTTTACATTCTGTATCTGGAGAAACCCAGGAACTATGTCAGGATGCTTTTCATAGACTATAGCTCGGCCTTCAACACCATTCTGCTGAGCATCCTTATAGAAAAGCTGGCTGACTTGGGTTTTCTCTCTTCCATCTGTGACTGGATCAAAGGCTTTCTGAGGGACCGGCCACAAACAGTGAGGGTTGGGTCTGTCATATCCACCCCCCTGAATCTTAGCACAGGCTCCCCACAGGGCTGTGTGCTCAGTCCCTATCTGTATTCACTGTACACACATGATTGTGTATCATCTGACTCACCCACTGTGATCATTAAGTTCACAGATGACACCACCGTACTGGATCTTATTACAAGTGGAGACGAAACTGTACAGGGGGAGGTTCAAAAACTATCCACATGGTGCCTAAAAACAACCTGTACCTGAATATCAGCAAGACCAAGGAGATGGTGTTGGACTTCCGGAGGAAGAGAGAGGAACCTGCCCCACTTTACACTGAGGCGAGCTGTGTAAAGAGAGTCTCCTCCTTTAAATTCCTGGGAGTCCATCTCAGCGAAGACCTCACCTGGAAAGACAATATGATTCAGGTGGCCAGGAAGGCCCAACAGAGACTCCATTTCCTTAGGGTCTTGCATAAAAACAGGGTGG
Source organism: Ahaetulla prasina (assembly GCF_028640845.1). Classification (NCBI taxonomy): domain Eukaryota; kingdom Metazoa; phylum Chordata; class Lepidosauria; order Squamata; family Colubridae; genus Ahaetulla; species Ahaetulla prasina. The sequence goes on from NC_080540.1 coordinate 9,903,447, forward strand.
AACAACAACTGATGACCTCCTTTTACCAGTCCACAATAGAAAGCATTCTCACTTATTGCATCACAGTATGGCATGCCGGCCTAACGGCCGCGGATAGAAAAACATTACAGAGGGTGGTGAGCACAGCACAAAACATCATGGGCTGTCCTCTGATATCACTAGATGAGATTTCTAGGACTCGCTGCCTTAGAAGAGTGAGGAAAATCCTCAGGGACAACTCACACCCTGGTCAGCACTTCTTTACCCTCCTCCCATCTGAAAGGAGATATAGAAAAATAGCCAGCCGCACAATAAGCTGTCAGACTCCTGAGTGTGAAATAAAATCATAACTACGTAGTACGATGGACTTGCAGGGCCAGAGCAACGTGTAACATGTTCACATTGGTGCAATAGGACTGGGTGTTTGTTAATATGATTTATTGGATTAGGGATTTTCTGTTTCCACTGTGAGTTGTATTGCGTTGGTGGGGTGCACTGAGGGAGCTCCACCAATCTCATTGTACATTTGTTGTGCAGTGACAATAAAGGTTATTATTATTATTAAACCGGTCCAAACCGGCTGAAGCCCACCTCTGGAAATAGCTGTATGCATATTGAAATACAATATAATTTTTATAACTATAAACATTAAGGATAGAAGGTGTAAGACTATGATTAAATATATTTGATTGTATTATTAATAATAGTGTGTAAAAAATATATTGAAGCTGATTGCATTTAAGGACTATGAATTTAGGGGACTTGGAGACATAACATTGAGACTGAACAAACCTTATTAATAATTGGCCCTATTGGCACTCTGAGATAATTTGGATATTGAAATTATGGTGGAATACGAAGTAACTTTCAATATATTTAATTAGTGGCAATACAACAGCGGACAACAAATACATTGTATGAAGATAAATAATTGAATTTATTACAATTACAATATGTCTGTCAAGATTAGAAGTTGAAAGATTATGATTTTGTATATTTAATTGTATTATTATTGCATAAAAACCTAGTCAATACATTGTCCACAAAATAAGCAAGGTTGTTAAAAGAAAATTATACATAAAATACTATACACACACACACACACATACATATATACAGTATATATACTACACACATACATACATACATACATACACATATATGTTTTCATAGGTTTTCACGGGTATAGGTATGTAGATCTTGGCATATTTGGGTCTTTTCCTGTATAAGGTTGAGAGTATATTGGCGACGTTTCGACAAGATCTCACTCATCATCCTCAGGCCAGTGCTTCCTGCTTCATGCTTGTGCAAGCAAAGCGTGGTTGGAGCTGCCGTCACTCTATAAATACTGGTGAGGAGATGGGGATTGTTGCTGTGAGCGGGTCGGTTGGCTGCGTGGTTGCATCTTGATTGGTGGTGGCGTTGCGTGTTATCCTGCGTCCGGTGTCAATTTTCGTGGCTGGGACTCGTTTGTTGACTAAGGCTAGTTTCCAGATGTCTGGTAGGCAGGAGGTGTCGTCCCGTTTGTTCATGTTGTGGAGGTTTCTCTATTTCGATGTCTTCCATAATTATTCTCTTGTTATAGTGTTCAGTTTTGGAGTTTAATTTGGTTCGTTCAAAATCAATATCATGTCCTGTGGTTTTAAGGTGCTGGAAAAGGGAGGAGGCTTTTTCTTCTTTTCTGACTGCGTTCTTGTGTTCTGCAATGCGTGCATTTATTCTCCAATTACTTTGTCCAATGTATGTGGCTGGGCAGATTTTGCTTGGTATTTCATAGACTCCTTGGTTTTCTAGAAATACCATGCGAAATCTCCAACGTTGCCAAATTACTTTCAACCTTACACGAGAAAAGACCCGAATATGCCAAGACATAGATAGATAGATAGATAGATAGATAGATAGACAGACAGACAGACAGACAGACAGACAGACAGACAGACAGACAGACAGACATAGATATGCAGGTTTTGGTATGTTCGGGTCTTTTCCCATGTAAGATTGAAAGTATTTAGACGTTTCAATGAGATCTCACTCATCATTTTCAGGCTGTAGTTTCTTTTTGGCTTTGTTCTTATGTGAGGGGGGGGAAAAAAGAACAAAGCCAAAAAAACTCCAGCCTGAAGATGATGAGTGAGATCTCATCAAAACGTTGCCTAAATACTTTCAATCTTACACGGGAAAAGACCCAAATATACCAAAACCTGCATACATATACCCGTGAAAACCTTCGAAAACATATAGATAGATAGATAGATAGATAGATAGATAGATAGATAGATAGATAGATAGATAGATAGATAGATAGATAGATAGATATAGATATATTTGTTTTCTGAGGTTTTCACGGGTGTTTGTATGTAGGTCTTTGGTTGTTCGGGTTTTCTCCCATGTAAAATTAGAAGTGTCTTGGCGATGTTTCGACGAAGTCTCATTCGTCATCTTCAGGCTTCAGCTTCGTGCACGAAGAAGCACGAAGCTGAAGCCTGAAGATGACGAATGAGACTTCGTCGAAACGTCGCCAAGACACTTCTAATTTTACACGGGAGAAAACCCGAACAGCCAAAGACCTACATATAGATATATATATATATAGTGAAATCCTCCGAGGTTTGCCATCGGTTTGCTTTGCAGCATGCATGGTGCACGGCAAACACGCAATGCATACACATGTATAGTGCATGCGCGGTGTGCATCAAATGCACGCTTTGCACGCAGGCACAGTGCAGGCGCTACTGTGCAGTGCGGAAAAAGGAGGCTTAAGAAGGTAAGTAGAACAGCGAGGGGGAGGGAACAGCTGTGCTGCGTGATTTATATTTGCTAGAAAGCAGGATTTCCTGTTTTCGAAGGAATATAAATTGCATGGCACAGCTGATCGTCGGAAATACTGGTTTGGAGAAACCGGTAGCATTTTTTTTATGAATATAGCCCTGTAAGAGATTCAGAGGTTTTGGGAACATTGCAAGCATTTCCAACTCCTAACTATAATAAGATGAGACACATTAAAGATGGTACACTAAAATGTGACACCAAGGAAAGAAAAAGAGGAAAATTGATTAAATATATTTTTACTGTTTTAAATTTTAGAAATTTTCCATATGTTTAAATTTGAAATCACTTGGACTAAAGATCAGGCCAAGAGCCTCTTGGTTTCTCCACACACACACCTGGCTTGGTTCTGGTTGTTGGGTGTCCTTCGTGTAATGAGACCTACTAAAAAAAATGTTACTTATCTTTTTGAATGGTTTTGGGGAAATAAATCTTGGAATTCTTTAGTGTCTTCCAATCCCAGAAAAATCAGGATCATTCATCTGCATAGCTAAAATGTCACTTTCACTGCTATAAATAATGTTCCTCCCTATATTTGAAGGATAAATTTTTGAAAAAAACATTAAGGAACTCTGAGAGAAAAGTGAAAGAACAGGAAACGTCTTCAGTTTACAGAAATTCTGACACTTTGCCTTTCTCAAAAGCTATTCAAGATTCTTATGCAACACTGTTTTAGAAATTAAACATTATCTACTGTACAATTTTCCCCCTCACATCTATCCACCATTTTCTTGTGTGCAATAAGGGTAGAATGTTCCCTGAAAAACCGTCCACACTCTGGGCACTTAAATGGTTTCTCTCGTGTGTATAAGCACATGATTTAGAAGGCTAGATCTAGTACTGAGATCTTTCCCACAGTCTGGACACTCATATGGTTTCTCTCCTCTGTGAGTCCTCTGGTGTGTCACCAGGGTGGAACTCTGACTGAAACTTTTCCCACAGTCAAGACATTCAAAGGGTTTCTCTCCTGTATGAGTCCTCTGGTGTTCAACCAGGGTGGAATTATGACTGAAACTTTTCCCACAAACAGGACATTCAAATGGTTTCTCTCCTGTGTGAATCCTCTGGTGTTTAACCAGGCTGGAATTATCACTGAAACATTTCTCACAATCAGGACATTCAAAGGGTTTCTCTCCTGTGTGAGTCCTCTGGTGTTTCACCAGGTTGGAATTATCACTGAAACTTTTCCCACAGTCAGGACATTCAAACGGTTTCTCTCCTGTATGAATCCTCTGGTGTGTCACGAGACTGGAATTCTTACTGAAACTTTTCCCACAAACAGGACACTCATACGGTTTCTCTCCCGTGTGAGTCCTCTGGTGTATCACGAGGCTGGAATTCTTACTGAAACTTTTCCCACAAACAGGACACTCATATGGTTTCTCTCCTGTGTGAGTCCTCTGGTGTATCACAAGGCTAAAATTCTGATAGAAACTTTTCCCACAATCAGGACATTCATAGGGTTTCACTCCTGTATGAATCCTCTGATGTTGAACTAGGCTGGAATTGTTAATGTAGCATTTCCTACAATCAGGACATTCAAATGGTTTCTCCTTAGTGTGAGTCCACGTTGCCATGCTTGCTAAAGCATTTACTGCATTGGGAGCACTTGTAGGCTTTCTCTCCTGTGTGAGTTCTTCCATGGACCACAATGGAGTTGTTCTGACCAGAGGTTTTGCCACATTCAGAATATTTGTATGACTTTTCTCCAGTCTGGATCCTCTTAGGCATAATGAGCTGTGATTTGCAAATTGTATGTTTCCTACAACAGGAATGTCTATGGAGCTTTTCCACAATTAATAATACTAAAAATATGGATGATTCCTTGTTTAATGATGCTTTGATTTAGTGGTAATTTTCTTCCTCCCAGAGTGAGCCCTACATCACTGTCTGCCCTACATGGCTTTCCAATTGACATTTTCTTCCCCACTGACTTCCAGATATTTCCCCTCTTTTTTATGGAAAAATAATCTCCCTTGACTTTTCATGTAATGTATGCTTGAGTTTCGCATACTCTACTTTTCCCAGCTAGAAACCTCTCTCGATTTTCTCTCGTTTCTCTCTCACCTGCTGAGGAAGGTGAAGAATTGTGTGGCTTTCTGAAGGAAATGGAAAATATTTTGATTTCTGGACTGACTTGCTTTGCTGTTCAGTGTTGCTTGTTATCCTCAGTTGTCCAGAGTGCTCTTATTGCCGTCCTCTTTGTCTATAAGATTCAAATAAAAGTGTATCTGAATGGTTGCAGAAGATGAGAAAAAAAAGAAAAAAGTTTACATTACAATGAAAAAGCAAACATGCCACAATAAGCTCATGATTCATTTGACACATGGAAGACTACCCAGATCCAAGTTCAAATATCCATTCAATGATGAAATTCAATTGTTGACTGGGTCAATCACAAATTCTAAGCAGTGCAGAGGGTTGTTTTCAACTACAGATCAGTGAAAAAGAAACTACACCCTCTTTCATTTCTATGGCTTTACTTAACAGGGTATCATAAATATCATTGCAACAGAACAGAAGAGAATAACAGAATTGGAAGGGACCTTGGAGGTCCTCTAATCCAACCCCTGCTCAAGCAGGAGACCCTAAACCATTTCAGACAAGTGACTGTTTCGTCTCTTCTGAAAATCCTCAAGTGATGGAGCTCCACAACTTCTGAAGGCAGGATGTTCCGCTGGTTAATGGTTCTCACCATTAGGCAATTTTTCACTGCTTCCATAGTACAAAGGGGTGAAGTAGCAGCCAAGTACTACTAATAAAATGCCCTCGATCAGTTGATCCTCAGCAAGTATAACTACATTTATAAAAGCCAAAGTTGTAGGAGTTTGCTGGCCTCCAGCATTGAGGTGGGTGTTAACGCAATGCCAAAGAATAAAGATATCAGCAATGATCTTAGAAAAGAAATTGTTGCTGCCCATCAATTTGGGAAGGTTTAAAAGACCATTTCCAAACAATTTAAAATCCATCATTCTACAATGAGGAAGATTATTCACAAGTGGGAAACATTCCAGACAGTTGCCAATCTTCCCAGGAGTGGACATCCAAGAAAATTCAGCCCAAGGTCAGATGATGTAATGGCCAGAGAAATTGCAAAAAAAACCCAAAGAGTTATATCTCAGATTCTACAGGCTTCAGTTAGCATCTTAAATGTTAAGATTCATGACAGTGCAATTAGAAAAAGACTGAAGAAGTATGGTTTGTTTGGAAGGGTTGAGGAGCAACCCTAGTCTCTAAAAAGGTCATAGCAGCACGGCTGAGGTTTGCAAAGTTGCATCTGAACAAATCACAGGACTTCTGGAACACTGTCATTTGCACAGAACAGACCAAAGTAGGGATGGTTGGTCATAATGCAATTGGGCCAGAGGCCATCTGACCAATAGCTAAAGCTTGGCTGACATAGGATTATGTAACAGGACAATGGTCGCAAAAACACATCAGCAAATCTATAAAAGAATGGCTGGAAAAGAAGATAATCAAGGTGTTGCTATGGCAGTCAAAGTCCAGACCTCAACCTGATTGGTGGGACCTCAAGAGAGTTGTGCATAAAAAACACCCACAATGAACTGAAGCAATGTTGTAAAGAAGAGAGGGCCAAAATTCCTCCACAACACTGCAAGGGACTGATAAAGTCACACAGAAAAGAATTACTTCTAGTTGTTGCTGCTAAAGGTAGTTCTACAAATTATTGAATCATATGTTTTTTCACATATGACTTCTCTGTTTTGGCTTTCTTTTTATCAACTAAATGATGACCTGATGTAATATGTCATGTGTTGTTGTTCCTCTTTGGTTGTATTTACCAACTTTTAAGAACTTCTAAGGACCAATTGATTTTTACTATGTCCTGATATGTAAAATCATTGAAGTCAAGGAGAGTGTACTTTTTTTTTCACATGACTGTATGTCTGGAAGTCCTGGGGATAGATTATACATTTTTAGATAAATACACTCAAAAATAAAAATACACACACCTACAATATGGAGAAAATCCATGTCTTTCAAGCCTGAAAAATCTCTAAAAATATATCAGATTAACCTTCTGTTAATCACGAATTTGATGATTGCTCATATGTTGAAATGGCAAGGCTGAAGTTCAGGCCACAACAGGCTTGAGGCTGAAAATTTAACAGCTAGCCTAAAGTGAAAGCAAAGAAATGTATAAATATCTGCCTTGCACTATGCTCAGGGTTCCTTCCTTCTTAGATGAATAATGAATTGGCTTATCAACAAACACACTTGGACTCTGTCTTTTATTGAGCCACACCTGTCAATCTGCATGACACTAACTTTATAGATGTCAGGGTTTATCTGATGAAATGATGCCAAAAAACTCTGCAAGATTTGAAGGAACCCATGGAAATCCTGAGCTCCAGGTAAGGGCAGAAAATATCTTCCACAATCCCTTTGGTGACATCCCAATTCAAGTAGTCCTCACTTACTGATGGCAATTGAGACTGGCATCTGTGTCGCTAAGCGGCCAGATCATGAAGCATGATGTCACATGACAGTGCCAACTTACATCTGTTCTTTTAATGTGTTTTAATGTGCATATATTTTTTTTCTAAGCCGCCCACTGTTATTTTTTTTTTATTTGAATTTATATCCCGCCCTTCTCCGAAGACTCAGGGCAGCTTACATTGTGTAAGGCAATAGTCTCATCCTATTTGTATATTTATATACAAAGTCAACTTATTGCCCCCCCAACAATCTGGGTCCTCATTTTACCTAACTTATAAAGGATGGAAGGCTGAGTCAACCTTGGGCCTGGTGGGACTCGAGCCTGCAGTAATTGTAATTGCAGGCAGCTGTGTGTTAATAACAGGCTACATTAGCCTGGTGAGCCACTTCCCAGCCCTGGGATGTCATGCTAAGATTGGTGGCCAATACATTTTATACATAAATAAGTGCAACTAAACAGTCAAAATGTTCAATAGCCATTTTTTAAAAAAGTGCTGGGTTAAGTACAATTGAACCTGGTGAATACACGGATGGGGGCACCAACTGGAAACATTGTGCTTGTTAAGCTAGAAATTGAAGTAGAACAAAACAACAACAACCCAAAAAAGACCAGAGGCACATAAATCCGATCTTGTTGCATGGAAAACATCAGGTCCATAACAGAATAATTGAGTTGGGGGGCCCTTGGAGGTCTTCTAGTCCAACCCCTGTTCAGGCAGGAGACCCTATTCCATCCAGAACAAATGGCTGTCCAATCTCCTCTTAAAACCCTCCAGTGACGGAGCAGCCACAACCTCTGGAGGGAAGCCATTCCCAAAGAATCAAACTTAAACTTTAAAGAGACTTTTTCAATCTTCCCACCAGCAGAAAATTCCACCCACCAGTTTCACAGCCTGCAGCCCCAGTGGGCTTCCATTTGGGGAGGGAAGGAACCTGCAGCAGCAGCAGCAGCTGACCTGCTTCAGCCCGGTTGCTTCTCTGCTTCCAGGCCGTGGAGGGAACCGAACAGCCCGACTTGCTCCCGGACTCTCCTCCCACCTGCTGCCCTCAACTCACTTGCCAGCTGCTGCTTCGACCCTGGGAAGAGCAGAAAAGCCGCTCTGCACACCACCTTCCTCCCATGCAGTCATCCGGAAGAGGAAGTTCCTCTGCGCTTCTCCTCTCCTCCCATCCTTTCTAGCTATGCATACTCAATGGTTTAAAAACTCCTTTTTTTTAAATTCAAGCCCAAATGGCACTAAAGTGTGGATGGTTTTCTAGGCCCAGTGTTGCCAGACCGCCATCTAGTAACAAGAGGTGGAAAAACACGCTTGCCCAGTCTCTACCAAGGCGTTTGGAAGATCTTTTCTTTTCTTTTTTTTTAAACAAGTTTTTATTGATTTTTTAATTCCCCTCCTACACACATACATAGTTTATGAACAGAGTATTTGGCCATATCATATTTTATACAATTTAACTTATCCAAATTCATTTCACTTTATTTCAATTTCTACCAAAGTATTCTATTTCCATATTTTAATCGTGTCTTAATATTTCCATGCTCAATCATATAAATCACATCTTCCTTCGCCCCCCAGTTCTAATTTCTCCATTTTTACTAATATTTATTCTCTTTTATTATTTTTTCGGTATTTCAATTTTTATCCTGATATATTCAAACATATTCAGGGTTGGGTTTCTTCCATTTCAGCTTTTCCATTTTACAGCAATCTTTCTTCTTCTCATTCCTCTCCCTCCCTTCTTTTATCCTTCCTACTTTCTTCTCTCCTCTCCTATTCCTTCTCTACTTCCCCTTCCTTTCTCCCCTTCCTCTCTTCTTCCACCCTATCTAACTTTCTCTCCTACTCTTATTTCCCTTCCCTTTCTTCTTTCTCTCTCCCTCCTTCCCTCTTTCCGTTTCTCTCTCCTCCTTCCTATCTCTCTCTATTGTTGTATTCATTTTCATTTCAATATTTTTAACAATGGTGTCCAGACAACCCCAATTTTCCCATTTATTAAGTATATTTCTCAGCATTCCCCTCATATGTTTTAATTATTAACATTGTCTTCATCGTATTCCATTTTTATCTTACAACCTTTTAATTAGTACAACCTTCCATCTCTTATTTTCTTTAAATTCTTATTCACAATTCAATAATTATTTTTCTCTTCCAATAGGATACATCATTTACTAACAATTCAATTTTATTCCATTTTACATCTCAGTTTCAATTATTTTCACTTATACACCATACTGTCTTTCATATCTCATCTGCTAGACTATTTTTCTTAAACAATACTTATATTTATACTTCTTTTTTATTTCTTCTCATTTTTATATCTTAATTTCAATCAATTTATTTATTCTTTTCTATCTTTACATTTCTTTACCATCCACTATAATTCTCTCACATTCCATACATTCTCAAACAATAAAACATATATCCCATTATATCTTTCACATTTCATCTACTTCTCCATTTTGCATTTAACAGCATATTTCTTCTTTTTTTATTTCTTACGTTCACTTCATTTCAACCTTTTTATTTCTTCTCATTTTTATATCTTAATTTCAATCAATTTATTTATTCTTTTCTATCTTTATATTTCTTTACCATCCACTATAATTCTCTCACATTCCATACATTCTCAAACAATAAAACATATATCCCATTATATCTTTCACATTTCATCTACTTCTCCATTTTGCATTTAACAGCATATTTCTTCTTTTTTTATTTCTTACGTTCACTTCATTTCAACCTTTTTTACTTCCATTTTACAATAATCTATATATTTCTTCTAAATTACATCTTACCTAAAATTTCTACAACTATTTTAATTTCTTTTCTGCTACTCATTTTTCTACTTCTAACCATTTTCCTTCAGTCTCTCCAAAATCCCATTTCTTACTATTTTTCTCCCTTTCTCTTATCTTCTTTTCTCTTTCTTCTTTCTTCCTTTCCATCTCCTTTCTCTAATTTTTACTTTTAGTTTTCCCCCTCAATCTTTCCCCGTTTCCTCCTCTTCTCTTTAGTCTGTCACTGCCAATCCCAGTGTAATCATCTATTTTTTTTACCCTTTTAATTTTTCCCCTCAATCTTTTCCCATTTCCTTTTTTGTTTTCTTTTTTGAAATATCCTCCCCCTCTCCATTTCTATTCCATCACTGTCAATCCCAGTGTAATTATGTTTTTATCTTCAATTATTTCTTTTTCAGCAGTGTATTCTTGTTCCTCGTCTCTTCCTCATAATTTCTTCATCTTTTTTTTTACTTTTTAACCACATCTCTGCATCCTTGTTTCCCTTAAACGATTCTCTCACCATTTGAAGCATCTCCCTTAGCTCCTCATACTCATCCTTCCAGCTCTCCATATTCTCAATTTAAGGAAAAAGGAATTTTAAATTTATTATTTTAACTTATATATATTCAAGTCCAAATATTGTCTTTTTTTTCCTTTTCAGTTCAGATGTTTCTTTAAGCTATTCAAATTCAAATCTTTAATCTTCCTAGTCCTTTTTGATGTTATAATGCAGCTGTTTAAACAATCACTTCTCCAGTTTTTCCCATGAAAGCCTATGCAATGCAATGTTTTTTTTTCCTCTCCTCCAGCTGATATTTCTCTCCAATACACAAATCCAGGGCAACAAAATGTTGTTTGTTAATCCACAAAAATAGTTACTCTGTCTTCCTCGATTAAGCCCTTTTGTTAGTAAAAGATGCTTTCCCTCAATTTTCTTCTTTTTGTATTTTTCTTCCAAACCCAACTTTAAATCCAGATGGAAAGTTATTTCGTTTAGGGCTTTAGTCTTAGAGTTCCTCTTTGCTTTTTGTTTCCCTTCACTTTGAATTTCCACATGCCAATTAGCTGCTAATTTCAAGTTAGTCTTTTCAGCTTTAAAGATTTTTTTCTTCTTACCTGTGAGTTAGCCAATCACTCATCTGGTAACAATAATCCATTCAAATCACCGCTCCTGCTCAATTCTTTTGTGTGGCTGCCCCGACTTTGAAAGCTTCTAATTTATTTATTTATTTTATTATTCAAATTTTTATACCGCCCTATCTCCCGAAGGACTCAGGGCGGTTCACAGCCTTATAAAACATAAGAATAAATACAAGTTAAAACAACATTTTAAAAACTTATTACATTAGGCCGAATTTAAAACTATCGTTAAAATAATACAAAACCCCATTTAAAACTAACTTTAAAACTAAACTCTAGGCCAGCCCCGCACAAATAAATAGATGTGTCTTAAGCTCGCGGCGGAAGGTTCGAAGGTCAGGAAGTTGGCGAAGTCCTGGGGGAAGCTCGTTCCAGAGGGTGGGGGCCCCCACAGAGAAAGCCCTTCCTCTGGGTGTCGCCAGTCGGCACTGCCTGGCGGACAGTACCCTAAGGAGTCTCTCTCTGTGAGAGCGTACGGGTCAGTGGGAGGCAGTCGGTGGCAGTAGGCAGTCCTGTAAATAACCCGGCCCTATGCCATGGAGCGCTTTAAAGATGGTAACCAAAACCTTGAAGCGCACCCGGAAGACCACAGGTAGCCAGTGCAGTCTGCGCAGGAGTGGTGTCACATGGGAGCCACGAGGGGCTCCGTCTATCACCCGCGCAGCTGCATTCTGAACCAACTGAAGCCTCCAGATGCTCTTCAAGGGGAGCCCCATGTAGAGAGCATTGCAGTAATCCAAGCGAGATGTGACGAGCGCATGAGTGACTGTGCATAGGGCACCCCGGTCTAGGAAGGGGCGCAACTGGCGAACCAGGTGGACCTGGTAAAAAGCCCTCCTGGAGACGGCCGCCAAATGATCTTCGAAGGACAGCCGTCCATCCAGGAGAACACCCAAGTTGCGCACCCTTTCCATCGGGGCCAATAACTCGCCCACAACAGTCAGCTGCAGCTGCAACTGACTGTACTGGGGTGCCGGCATCCACAGCCACTCCTTCTTGGAGGGATTGAGTTTGAGCCTGTTTCTCCCCATCCAGACCCGTACGGCTTCCAGACACCGGGACAGCACTAATGGCTGCCTTTCCTCATCGCTGGGTCAAATGCCAATGCCGGCGCTCCAGGGAATTTGTAATTTCCCTGTTTGCACTGGCTGGTGCCTCCTTTCTTCGCTGTCCCTCCAGACAGCTATGGTCCATAAAGGACCCCCAAAATGACTGGAATTTTGGCATTTTGCCCAGAGCACCAGGGCACGCCGTCCCATGGCGATGCTGACCATGCCTCCTCATCAGAAGATCTTTTCACTGATTACATGGCAACAGGTCTTTTTCAATTCCTAGCAACCGACCTTTGCAACTGAGCCAAGTGAAATAGTGAAATGTGATGCTACTTAGCTTCGTATTTGGTGCCTTTAGATCAGTCTTGATGCCTGGCCTTGCAGTTTCCTTAGCAAGGGTTTTTGGAAGGGTTTCCCCCCCCCTTTCCTGCTTCCTAGGCCTGAAAGGACTGGCCAAAGTTTTGCTCTTCAAGTGGGACTGGAATTGAGCATTTCTCTGTCTCTAACCTGGTGCCTTCACCACTACACCAAACTGGATCATCTTCCTCCCCACAAAATATACCCATTGACCTGTTCCTGCTGTTCCAACAGCAAATTCAAGGCTGCAGCTTTCAAGACCAACCAACCAACCAACCAATCATTTAGAATATATCTGGACAGGACCTTGGAGGTTGAGTCTAGCCCTCTGCTCAAGCAGGAGACCCTATATCATTTCAGACAACTGACTGTCCAGTCTCTTCTTAAAAACCTCCAGTGATGAAGCACCCACAAGCTCTGAAGGCAAACTGTTCCACTGATTAATTGTTCTTTTAGGAAATTTCTCCTTAATTCCTGGTTGCTTCTCTCCTTCATTAATTTCAATTCATTGTTTCTTGTTTTGCCTCCTGGTGCTTTGGAAAATAAGTTGACCCCCTCCTCTTTGTGGCAACCACTCAAATATTGGAACACTGCTATCGTGCCTCCCCTTGTCTTTCTTTTCATTAAACTAGACGTACCCAATTATTGTAACCGTTCTTCGTATGTTTTAGCTTCCAGCCCCCTAATCATCTTTGTTGCTCTTCTCTTCTCTTCTCTTTCCAGAGACTCAATATTTTTTAATATTGTGATGACTAGAATTGGATGCAGTATTCCAAATATGATTTGAACTTAATACCGCTTTGTAAAGCAGTACTATAACTTCACGTGATCTTAATTCTATCTATCTCTATTAGTGCAGACTAGGATTGTATTGGTTATTTTGGCTGGAGTTTTGGCAATTCCTGCCAACTAGTGTCGTCTGCAATTTTTTTTATAAACAAGTTTTATTAGAATTTTTCTTTTATCTTACATATTTTATGAACAGAGTGTTGAGCGGGTCACATTTTGTACATCTTATACATATTAATCTTTATAATCTATTCCAATCTTCCTATTTTTTCCATATTCATCTCTTTTATATAATCCTTTATCACAAATTAATCCTTTATCACCATATCTTATTATTTCAGTTTCTGTCATATTGTTCTTTTTTTTCCAAGTCCATTTTACATGTTTCCAATTTCAGCCATTACATGTTTCCAATTTCTTTTTCCATACTTTTTTATTTTATCTTAATTTCTTCTTAATATATAAACAATATCGCTCTCCTTAATTCCTGGTTGCTTCTCTCCTTCATTAATTTCAATTCATTGTTTCTTGTTTTGCCTCCTGGTGCTTTGGAAAATAAGTTGACCCCCTCCTCTTTGTGGCAACCACTCAAATATTGGAACACTGCTATCGTGCCGCCCCTTGTCTTTCTTTTCATTAAACTAGACGTACCCAATTATTGTAACCGTTCTTCGTATGTTTTAGCTTCCAGCCCCCTAATCATCTTTGTTGCTCTTCTCTTCTCTTCTCTTTCCAGAGACTCAATATTTTTTAATATTGTGATGACTAGAATTGGATGCAGTATTCCAAATATGATTTGATCTTAATATCGCTTTGTAAAGCAGTACTATAACTTCACGTGATCTTAATTCTATCTATCTCTATTAGTGCAGACTAGGATTGTATTGGTTATTTTGGCTGGAGTTTTGGCAATTCCTGCCAACTAGTGTCGTCTGCAATTTTTTTTATAAACAAGTTTTATTAGAATTTTTCTTTTATCTTACGTATTTTATGAACAGAGTGTTGAGCGGGTCACATTTTGTACATCTTATACATATTAATCTTTATAATCTATTCCAATCTTCCTATTTTTTCCATATTCATCTCTTTTATATAATCCTTTATCACAAATTAATCCTTTATCACCATATCTTATTATTTCAGTTTCTGTCATATTGTTCTTTTTTTCCCCAAGTCCATTTTACATGTTTCCAATTTCAGCCATATTCTTTTTCCATACTTTTTTATTTTATCTTAATTTCTTCTTAATATATAAACAATATCGCTCTCCGCCCTTAATTCCTAATCTCTTACAATTACATCATTTAATTGTCTTATTTCTCCATTACTATATTTCTCATAATCCCCCTCACACTTTTTAACATTTCACCTTAATTTAAATTGTCTTCAAAATCGAACCAAATTGCCATTTCACTGCTATTCTGATTTACTATATTCTGTTTTACTGCTATTCTGTTTTACTATGAAATAGCATTTCACCTGCTATTGTTTTACTATAAATAATATACATCACCATCTTCAAATCTTATATAAAAACTCTTTCTTAGTTGACCGTCCACAATTAACAATATTAATGCAATTCCCTTAAATCTACTAATATATATCTTATTTCCGTTCTTCCTTTCCACAAATCTTCCCTTCCTTAACCATTTTCTTTTGGTCTCTCCAAAATTCCACTTCTTGATAATTTTCTCTTTTTATCCCATTCTCTTAACTTCTTTTCTTTCTTTCTTTTTATTATATTTCTTCTTCTGAATCCTTTTTCTCACTTTTAGATATATTACTCGGGTAGTTTTCCCCAAGCGTTCTCCTAATCCCCACTATTTCCCTCTTTACCCTTTGATAGATTCTTTTTTGGGGGATATTCCCCTGTCCACTCTTTTTTTGCCACTGTAAATCCCAGTGAAATCATCTAACTACTTTTTGCATTCAGTTCCTTTTTCTTCAATATTGTTTTCTTGCTCCTCATTTATGCTTTCTTTCACCACCTTCTCCCCTATTTCCTGTTCTGTGTATTTCAACAAAACTGACTTTTTATTACCCTTTAGTGAATCACACATATTTTTAAACATCTCAATAAATTCCTCACACATCAAAGATTCCATATTTTCAATTTGGCAGATTGTTAAAGGTTAACATTTAATTAAAACTTAAAATCCATATAGTCTCTTTTTGTTTTCAAACAATATCCAGTTCAAATATTTATCCAGTCCACCTCACGTTGAAAATTTGTTATCTTCTACAGCTGTTGAAGATCAAAAATAAAAATGTAGAAAGACAAATACTCCTTAAAAGTTCTGCTTCCAAGTTATGTTTTAGTAGTCAAGGTCACAGTTTATTTTCTCTTCTATCTTCCAGCAAGTATTATAGTACTCTTTTTCCACCAGCAGATGTCTCTCTTAAATGTACAATATTCTTAAACCAACTAAATGTCAAAACTTTCAAAAATACTTTAAATCCACATAGAAAATACTTTTCCTTGGGTTCTTTTCTTTTATTATTTTTAATTCCTCCAAAGTATATTATAGATGCAAAAACCTTATTGGGCTTTGATATTTTAGCCTCTTCTTTGTTCTTTTCCCTCCATAGAAATTCCCAAATGCCAATTAGCCACTCATTTAAGCTCCGGGACACCTTTTATTATTCCAATTTGAAGTTTTACCTGTGAGTTGGCCCAGTACCAACACTCTGTTCAAACACCTCCTGCTCAAAAACTTAGTCCAGTTGCCCCAGCTTCAGAGCGGTCATTTTCCAATGGCCACCACCCAAGCCGCCAGTCCAAAGAGCTGTCTCTGACCTTCCGAGGAACTTGCCTGTCCCTCTTGGTTGTCAGAGATGTCTCTCCTTCTTCACCATCCCTACAGGATGATTCCATTCTGAACCACCACCACCACCCCCCGACAGCAGTTTGGATGGAATTTCACGGACCTCATCAGAGCCCACTATTTTTCCAGCCAGTCTCGCCACGACGCTTCCGGTTTCTCCATGTCATCTGTAAATTTGATGAGTTCCCCTTCTATCCCCTCTAGATTTTTTATGAAGATCTTAATGAGTACTGGGCCTAAAATGCAATCTGAGGGTACCCCACTGCTTACTTTTGTCCATGTGGGTGTAGTTCCATTGAGGACTACACACTGAGTACAATTTGTCAGCCAGTTAGAAACCCATCTTGTAGTGCTGCTGTCTATCCCATATTTTTCTAGCTTGCCAAGAAGTATGTTGTGATCTACTTTATTAAATGTTGTCTGTAATGTCTTACTTAGAGGCCTCGAGGGAGAATGAGAACATTCCTGGCACATCTGGTATTGCTGACCCTGAACTGCCTTGGGTGGGGAGAGCTCACTGACCAATGGGGAAGAGAGGGAGGAGTTACCAGCCTTGGTAGATGCTAGAGTACGCAGGGCAGAGAGGCGGAGATCTGCCAGATTGATGGTGAAAAGGCCCCGCCCATCTTAATGGGCTGCATTGGGAAGGGCTGTTTAGTACAGCAGGCAGAGGGAAGCATTCAGAGGGAAGTAAGGTTCTACATTTAGGCCAAAAAAACAAAATGCACCAGTACCGTATATGTGGTACCTTGCTCAATAGTAGTACCTGTGAGAGGGATCTTGGAGTCCTAGTGGATAACCATCTAGATATGAGCCAGCAGTGTGCAGCAGCTGTTAAAAAAGCCAACACAGTTCTGGGCTGCATAAACAGAGGGATAGAATCAAGATCACGTGAAGTGCTAGTACCACTTTATAATGCCTTGGTAAGGCCACACTTGGAATATTGCATCCAGTTTTGGTCGCCACGATGTAAAAAAGATGTTGAGACTCTAGAAAGAGTGCAGAGAAGAGCAACAAAGATGATTAGGGGACTAGAGGATAAAACATATGAAGAACGGTTGCAGGAACTGGGCATGTCTAATTTAACAAAAAGAAGGACTAGGGGAGACATGATAGCTGTGTTCCAATATCTCAGGGGCTGCCACAAAGAAGAGGGAGTCAGGCTGTTCACCAAAGCACCTGAGGGTAGAACAAGAAGCAATGGGTGGAAACTGATCAAAGAAAGAAGCAACTTAGAACTAAGGAGAAATTTCCTGACAGTTAGAACAATTAATAAGTGGAACGACTTGCCTTCAGAAGTTGTGAATGCTCCAACACTGGAAATTTTTAAGAAAATGTTGGATAACCATCTGACTGAGATGGTGTAGGGTTTCCTGCCTGGGCAGGAGGTTGGACTAGAAGGCCTCCAAGGTCCCTTCCAACTCTGATGTTATGTATGTTATGTATTGCTGGAAGCAACATTGTGGGTCGTGGCCATATGGTTGTTTCTGTTTCCAGGACTCTGAAGCGCATGGATTTAATCAGTTGCAGAGAATGTTTATGTTCGTGTTGGGAGCAGCCGGTTGTCAGGTGGACTAATTGGCCATTGCCTGGAAGGTTAGTCTGCAGCTTGTTCAGGGCTGGCTTTGCTGAAAATGACGACCTGAACTCTTGGCTTGGCAAGCCCTGAAACCTGGACCACCGGACTTGTTGACAAACCTCAGTAGAGGCCCTTAACCTTGGAGTGGATTTTTGGCTGTTTGTTTTGGGAACCTACCCAGGCAAAACCTTTATTTCCAAGACTGTTTTTGGTTTGGCTGTACATTTGTTTTGCTTTTGGTTATCTACTTGGTCATGAGCCAATTACTGTGCTAAGCTTGCAACTGGGGGTTAGCTGAAAACCTGAAATAGAACAGACTGAATAAAACTCTCTACACCAACCCTGACATGTGGGTGAGTGGGGGCAGCACACTTTCCTGAAATCTAAGTATACGATGTCCACAGCATTTCTCTGGTCCACTAATTTACTCACTTTGTCAAAGAATGAAAATAAGGTTTGTGTCAACTCTGAATCTGACCTGACCAAGGCCATTTTGAGGCTTCAATGCTGCCACAACTGGAGCTTAGGGATAGGGAGGGGGGAGTAGAGATAGCTGGGGTACTGTAGCCAAAACAAAATACTTTCTCTTGGAACCAAGGACATTCCATCAGATGCTCGAAAGGAGGGGACTGAGATTACCTAGCAACTGGACTGTATCCTGATTGGTCCATGTTAAAATAGAATAATAGAGTTGGAAGGGACCTTGGAAGTCTTCTGGTCCAACCCCCTGCTTAGGCAGGAAACCCTACACCACTTCAGACAAATGGTTATCCAATCCCTTCTTTAAAACTTTCAGTGTTGGAGCATTCACAACTTCTGGAGGCAAGTTGTTCCACTGATTAATTGTTTTAACTTTCAGGAAATTTCTCCTTAGTTCTAAGTTGCTTCTCTCCTTGATTAGTTTCCACCTATTGCTTCTTGTTCTACCCTCAGGTGCTTTGGAGAATAGCTTGACTCCCTCTTCTTTGTGGCAACCCCTGAAATATTGGAACACTGCTATCATGTCTCCCCTGGTCCTTCTTTTCATTAAACTAGGCATACCCAGTTCCTGCAACCGTTCTTCATGTTTTAGCCTCCAGTCCTATAATCATCTTTGTTGCTCTTCTCTGCACTCTTTCTAGAGTCTCAACGTATTTTTTACATCGTGGCAACCAAAACTGAATGCAATATTCCATGTGTGGCCTTACCGAGGCATTATAAAGTGGTATTAACACTTCACATGATCTTGATTCTATCCCTCTGTTTATGCAGCCCAGAACTGTGTTGGCTTTTTTGGCAGCTGCTGTACACTGCTGGCTCATATCTAAATGGTTGTCCACTAGGACTCCAAGATCCCTCTCATGGGTACTACTATTCAGCAAGGTACCACATATATTGTACTGTACTTCTCTTGGGAGGGTATGTCTTCTCGCGTAGGTTGTGTGTATTCAAAATATTTCATCAATCTCTGCTTGCATTTCCTGTTTTGTAATTTGTAAAGCATTCGTCAGCAATTCTGTTATATCAGATAGGTCTTCTACTTTTTCCTCTTCTATTGTTTTGGAATCTCAGGAAATAAGCAGCTTTTTCCATTTGCAACAAAATCACATTTTCCTCCAACTCTTTATTTTCCTGTGTAAGCTTTTGCTTCATATCCTACATTTTTTTTCTCGGCTTGTTCAGATTTTTCTTCTATTACCTGGATCCTTTGTTCATTTTTTTCTATCATCTGTTGGAAATTCCCTATTTTCTATTCATATTGTGTATTGTTTCTTTAAGCTCTCCCAACTTACTCTTCACCTCATTATGATTCTTTGTTATCGCCTCCTGTAAAGACTGGAATATTGTCATCACATCTTTTGAAATTTGATTTCTCTGCTTGTAATGCTCATGCTCTCAATCGATCTTTGACTTGAGGGACTTAATGCTGCTGCTGATGTTGTAGATGATAGTGCAGATGTTGTTTTCTTTCCTAATTTGCTTAAATTTGGATTGCTTGCCATTTCTGCTTGTGTCTACTTATGTCTATTAACCAGGTTAGTTGGGACCTTAATTTGGCAAAATACAACACAATAATCTAGCTCCCAACCAACTTCTAACCCCCCCCCATTTTAAACCAAGGAAAGAACACTCTTTTCTCTTCCAATTTCCCACCAGTATCACAATCTTACAATTTTTATAATTCATCAAATCAGTCCAAAAATTAATCCTGTAGTAGTGTAAAATATTTCTTTACAGATAATTATTTTCCTTTCTTTTTCTCTCAGTAACTAGTATTTGTAATCCACAAAGCCCATCGATACCCCAGGACATTGCAACTCTCAGTTCACTGTTCAAAGTTCACTACTGCTTCCTTCTTCTCTCAGTAGTAAATATTTGTAATCCACAAGGCCCACCAATTCCCCAAGACTTTATAGATCTCAATTCACTACTGAATATATTTACAATCCCAAAACGTTAAAATGTGAAAAAACACAAAAAACCACAGTTTGATATAGCCAGCCATTCCAGGAACTGTAAAAATTAAAAAAAGGAAAAAAGAGGAAAAAAATAAAAAAGAGAAACAAGAGAAAATCATTCACTTGGTCTCAAAACAAACCCAAGCTGTTTCTCTTCTTCACTTTACTAGCTCAATTTGTAATCCACAATAGTCCAAAGCCCTTCCACATTTTCACTCTGTATCTCCCAACTTTCAAAGTGATCAATCTGCAGGTGCTGTTTTGTTTCAAACTCCTTTTCAAAAATAACCACCCTAGTCATAACAGACTTCTTCAATCCACTTGCAGTATCCTCTCCAACCATTAGGTGTCATGCTTACTTAAGTTTTCCATTTTTACTATGGTATTTATTTTGAAGAGACAAAAAAAAGGGGGGGGGACTTTTTAAAGTCCATCCAAATGTAATAATCATAAAATCAGTTCATTTTTTTTAATGTAGAAAAAAATCCCGAGAGAACCAGTCCAGGCTTTCCAAAATTTTTGACCTGCGCCTCTAATTTTTTAAATGAGAAAAGGCTTTTTCTGGATCTGTCAAAGGCACAAAATCTTAGTTGCCGCTAAACTTTGGGGAGTGGGAAATGGAACACGCTGCCTCCTCCTTTTAGTCACACTCTCAAAAGAAAAATTATTGGGGAAAATTCCACCCAGAGGTTATAAAAAAGAAAATCTTGTCCAGATTGTTCAGGCTGCTGCTCAATCTTCAATCCCTTCTTCGGTCGGGCTGTCCCAGCTTGTTCTGGACATAATGGCCATCATCTTCTCCTGGCAGTTTGAGGACTTCCTTTGGATCTGCAAAGGGTTGCTTTCCTCCTCACGATCCATGGAGTGTCCCCTCTACTTTATCTCCGGGGTGACTTTCAGCTCCCTAGGGGCCCGACTAAGTCATTACCGTACTGCCGCGACATCAGCCCCCCCCAAACAAACTTTTATTACAGCAGAGTTTACAGCAGTTTCTTGAATGTTGACTAACCTCTGTGTGGTTTCCTCTCTTTGCAGGAAGTCCTTTTCAATTGAGGGGGCTCCACCTGTCAACCCTCAAGCTGACCTGACCAAGGCTTCAGTGCTGCCACAACTGGAGCTGAGGGATAGGGAGGGGGGACTAGAGATAGCTGGGGTAGTGTAGCCAAAACAAAATACTTTCTCTTGGGAACCAAGGACATTCCATCAGATGCTCAGGAGGAGGAGACTGGACTGTATCCCGATTAGACCATGTAACTGTGTTGAGAAAGTGACAAAACTTTTACTTTTAATTAGGTGAAAACCTTGGGAATGTTTAGCGTCAGTTTTCAATAGCCTGTGCCAATAGGACATATCCAATAAAACTATTCTTTGAGGATTCTACCTGTCTCAGAATTTTGTTCATTCTGGGTATATTACTTGGAACCCTGACAGTTTGTTTGATATGATCTGTTTTGGTCAAGCCATGTAGGCTACTGATTATAAATTTATTTGCCTCTCCCTGCGAGAGGATCTCTGCAGCATAACCTGGCATAACCTAGAAAAGGAATGGGAGGGGGCAGAAACTGGACTCCCAAACCCCTTTTCCCCTTTCTCTTTAGGCGCAAAAGGAAAGCTCTCTGTTTAATCCCTTCGCTGAAGCTGCTGCAAGAGGGGGGGAATTGGAGGCCGCCAAGCAACGCCAAATCCTCCAGCTAGGCCTCCCTGAGGCTTATCTATATCACCCCCCCAAAAAGTCAAAAGATGAAAAACAAGACCCAGATTTAAAAAAAATAGAGACTGAAAATCACAGCAGTAGTGAAAGAAATTTGCATGTGCTAATCCACAGCAACAATAGGTGAAAATTAGGAATGCATTGATGTTGAAGAGGGGCACAGTAGACCTGCAGATGTCATTGGACTACAAGGCCACCATCCTTCACTCATGCAATTTTTGGCTGGAGATGCTGCCATTTCCTCAATATCTAACCTTATACAGTATGTCAGGAGTCTGATAGAGCCTTTTCTAACACATTGCATCAAAAGGCGCAGCTCCTGCAAGCCTTTTCACAAAATTTCTTAGTCTGCAAAGGAGCAATTCGATGCCTTCTGATTTTTGGCCACCATAGACCTACAGGGTCTCTTCAAAATCCTATGGAGAATGCCTTGTGCTGAGTAGGAGGATCCATTTCCTAGCTTTCTTCTGTTTCAAGAATTTTCATTTTTCAACATGTGCTCAAAAAACAATCAATTCCCCCTTTTCACTGGTAGAATTATGTATCATCAAAGATATTGATAAGTCCTGGAGAGAGATAATACATATACACATATATGTGGGTAGTGTTGGAAGAAAAATCTGCTCCAGTTCCAAGCCGGGAGAAGGACACTGGAAATCAAATGGAGGCTGATTGAAAAGGATTCTGTTTATTGATGAGCAGAACCAACAACAGCATGTAGTTCTGGGAAAGCTGACAAAATGGCTGAATGTGCGCATGGATCTTTATAGGTTTCTGTGCTTTGAAGTATGAACTGTTCTCAGGATTGTGCAACTTTAATCCCATCAATTGGAGTTGAAGGTGTTTTGTTTGTGAATCAGCTGGCCTGGATATCTTTATGGGCACGAAATATCCTCTAAAGACTTCAGGCATCTGCTGGAAGTTGTTGGGGCTGCTTTGTGCCTTTGTTAAGATTTTTTTTCCCATTTCTTCTTTGGGGAAATATAATATTCTGCCTCTTTTTAATATTCCCCAAAATATTTCATTCTCGGGGTGGTATTAGTGATTACTTTTTACAGTACGCTCACACTTTTTGATCTAACTTTAGAACAAGGGTGGGTATTAACAGTGGTGAAATTCAAAATTTTTCCCTACTGGTTCTGTGGGCATGGCTTGTTTAGTGGTCATGTGACTTGGTGGGTGTGGCTAGGTGGGACTGGATGGGCATGGCCAACTCAATGTCACTCACGTCAAGGGGTGCCTCACCTGGCCCCTCCCCTCCCAGCCATTTCTTGTCACACCCAGCCTCAACATATCTACAGTTCTGTAAATATCTTGTCCACCTTTTTTTGACTTTATTATCTACATACTATAGATGTACTTTCATGGACCACTAAAAGGAGGAAATGGCTCACATGCTTTGCCCAAGAGTGTGATAGGCAACAGGCTTTTAAGGGGCTGCCACAAAGAAGGGGGGGGTAATGTATTTTCCAAAGAAGCAGAAGGGAAAACAAGAAGCAATGGATGAAAACTGAACAAAGAGAGAAGCAACCTAAAATTAAAGAGAAACTTCCTGACAGTGAGAACAATTAACCAGTGGAACTATTTGTCTCCAGAAGTTCTAGGTGCTTGATCACTGGAGGTTTTTAAAGAAAAGACTGGACAGCCATTTCTCTGAAATGGTATAGGGTCCCCTCCAAAGTCCCTTTTAAGTGTTATTCTGTTATTTTGACAACTTCCCCAGGCCCTTCATCCAGATCCAAAATGTGGCTGCGATAGTGTCAGGCCTGGAAACCATAGTAGGCCTTAGGTTTCCAGATGCTGCCACATTTTTCCCCTGAGGGGAAGAAGGGGGGTTGAGGGGTATGGTAACATTCTTCAAGCAGTCAAGGTCGGATTGTGTTCACGTCTGCAGAAGGAGTGGCAAGAAGAGGTTTCGAATAAACTGGGAGAATGTGGGACCATGTGACCAGCAAAGGGGTTAGGGGGGTGGGACTCTTGGGGTTTGTATAACTGGGAAAAGAATCCGGAAGTTCAGTTTTGGAATTTCACTCATCGTGTGCCAGTTTCCTTATGCTAGTAAAGAACTCTGAAAGACAATGGCTTCTGAGTTTTTTTTATGCAGAGGAGGTTTTTCTGGAACCTTGACAGATAGTTGATCAGAGCTCTTCTGTTTTTTATGTGCAACAGCTTTAGCATTTAGGAAAAGGTAAGTTAGTTGCTTTTCTATTAATACATAATCCTTAAAAGGGCTCTCCTGTAGGGACTAATGGTCTAATTCAGAGGCCCCCAACCTTTCTGGCACCAGGGACGGATTTCATGGAAGACAATTTTACCATGGACCTGTGTGTGTGAGAGAGAGAGAGAGGGAGGGAGGGAGACCATTATACAGTTTGGGAAAGAGGCACAGACAGAAGTAGGCCACGGATGGAGTAAAATAACTGTGGGATTGTTACTTAAGGCCTGCCACCAGATAATTTTAATCCAGTCCAGATGAAAATCAGAATAAACACAGAGGGAAGACTTCACTAGAAAGGGCTTTCTTTTGCTGCAGGAGAAAATCAGAATAAAGAACTGGAAGAGCCTTCACATGAACAGGCTTTTTTGTTCTGCTCTGGAAGAAAATTAGAAGACACAGAGAAATCTTCACTGGAATTTCTGCTTTTGCTCCGGAGGAAACCCCCAAAGACCCGGAGAAGCGAAAAGAAAGGTTGAATGACCACCATCTGCACTTTTCAATGGTTCAGTACAGTGATTCCCTTCCAGATTAGCTCTGTGACTTTCTGCTTCTAAGAAAGTGGGAAGGAAGTGAGGGGGAGACAATTCTAACTCACCCTTCCAGCAAAACAAACCTCGGAGGTGAGGCAGTTTCTCAATGGGTTCCTTCAGGCAAGCTGGCTTGCAGCTTTGCAACATTTTAACGAGGTGATAATTGCTCTTGGCTGAACACCCAGACATCTCATTTAAGCTAGTTAAAGCTAATATTCCTTTCCATGGGGTTGGGGGGGAGAGGAAAAAAGCGGTAAAAAGTGTCAACTTATTATTCTATCTGAGGGCAAATGAGACTAAGATTCATTTGCTATTTCTTAGCTCAGCTGAGGCAGCAATCCGCTCTGCCACACGAATCAGCTGAGCTAATAAACAACAAAATATAGGACCAGTGAGAGGAGAGGGAGGGCAGGTGGGCGGAGCCAATCAAAATTTTCCCTACCCAGACACTAGAATTTCACCTCTAGGTGTTAATTGATGAAATGATTCCAAGAGCCTTGGCAAGATTAAAGGACCGGGTTTCCCCACAGAAGTCAACTGGAGGCTTTCAAGAAGAGACTGGACAGCCTCTTTTCTGAAATGGTATAGGGTCTCCTGCGTAGAGCAGGAGGGTTGGACTAGAAGACCTCTAAGGTCCCTTCCAACTGTAATACTTTATGTAAATACAGGTAGTCCTCGATGTACAACTGAGCCCAAAATTTCACTATAGCTAAGTGAGACATCTGTTAAGTGAGCTTTGCCCCACTTTTCTTGCTACAGATGTTAAGTGAATCATTGCAATTGTTAGTCACATGGTTGTTAAGCGAATCTGGCTTCCCTGTTGAGGTTGCTGGTCAAAATAGAATCACATCATAAATATGGGTGTTTTGTCAAGCATCTGAATTTTGATCATGTGACCATGGGGATGCTGCAATGGTCGTGTGAAAAACAGTCATCAGTCACTTTTTTTAGCGTTGTTGAGCTGTGAATCTCAACATTAAGTGAATCACCGTGTTCTGTTCAGTGCAATGTACCATGAGTGTGACTTGCAACTTCCTGTCAATTTTGTTTGTTGGAATCCAATTATGAAGGTTCCAAACGGCGATTCCATGACTGTGGAACACCGCAACTATTGGAATTGCAAGTCAGTACCACTCCCAAATAACTGTGACGGCCACAACTTTATGAACATTTGTAAGTCAACTTTTTCAGCACCAGTATAATTTTAAAGGCTGAGTAGTAAGCTGTAAGCGAGGACTGTCTATAAAACGGAGCAACCCAAAGGGTGCACAATAGCTATTATTTTTAAAAAAATCCTAGGTTAAGCACAGTTCTTCCAAGATAATAAATGGATGGTGCACCACTAGGAAATCCTGTGTTTGTTTGCTTGGTAAAAAAATAAAATAACAGAAGACAGCAGTGGCATAAGAGTTCCATATTGTTTCCAAGAAAAGAAGGTGTCCATAAAATCACAAGTCACCCCTACTATGAAGGAGAACCCGTTTCAAAGCATGTACCACCAATGGAATAAAATCTGGGAAGAAGGAATATGTAGCAACTGACATGTTTCAATTGAATTGCTTCTTATGGCTCTTGAACCATGAAGGTCACCTGCAGGGCAGAACGGCCTTTACATCTGAAATTTTACACTGCTTTTATCACTGCCCTAAATTCCCTCAATATATTTGCTATTCATATGGTTTCTTCCACTTGCGTGCCTCATTCCTGACACAATCTGAACAGACATGCTTGGTGCATTGAATTCCTGGAACTGTTAGGAAAAGATAAAGTTTGAACCCCCTCTGTGTCTCTTCTCCTCTTGCTTTCTCCTTATACGAGGAGCCACAATCTCTTAACTATAGTCTCAGTGCTCCAATCCCCAAGAGACGCTGGCTGGAGAATTCTGAGGCTGAAAATCTGGGGGGCACTCAGGGAGAAACAGGCTGGGACTCCTGGCACATAGCATTTCAATGATCCACCTTCACCCAAATGCAAAGAACACTCCAAAAAAGATTTTTACATAACTGCTCAATTTCTACAAAAATAAATATCCAACAACTTCTTAAACTGAAGACCAGATACCATTTTCAAAGTAATGTGTTCCATTTTTTTCTTTCCTCTGCCCCATCTAATACCAGGCAAATTCTATTTAATGTAATCCATTTAAATAGTAAATTTCTCAGCTGGACTTACAATGTGACACTAGATATCAAATTCAAGTCTTCTCTACACTAATCACTTGGGGCGTCTGCGGATTTTCCTGTGTGCAATAAGGGTGGAATGTTTCCTGAAGTACTGTCACACTCAAGGCATTAAAATTGTTTCTCCCCTTTGTGTATAAGGACATGATTTATAAGGTTAACCTTAGTATTGAGATCTTTTCCACAGTATGGACACTTGTATAGTTTCTCTCCTGTGTGAGTCCTCTGGTGTTGAACCAGGCTGGAATTCTGACTGAAACATTTCCCACAAAGAGGACATTCAAAGGGTTTCTCTCCTGTGTGAGTCCTCTGGTGTTGAACCAGGTTGGACTTATGACTGAAACATTTCCCACAATCAGGACATTCAAAAGATTTCTCTCCTGTGTGAATCCTCTGGTGTCGAATCAGGCTGGAATTCTGACTGAAACATTTCCCACAATCAGGACATTCCAAGGGTTTCTCTCCTGTGTGAATCCTCTGATGTTGAAATAGGCTGGAATTCTGACTGAAACATTTCCCACAATAAGGACATTCAAAGGGTTTCTCTCCTGTGTGAATCCTCTGGTGATGAAACAGGCTGGAATGATGACTGAAACATTTCCCACAATCAGGACATTCAAAGGGTTTCTCTCCTGTGTGAATCCTCTGGTGTTGAATCAGGGTGGAATTCTGACTGAAACATTTCCTACAATCAGGACACTCAAAGGGTTTCTCTCCTGTGTGAATCCTCTGGTGTTTAACCAGACTAGAATTCTGACTGAAATATTTCCCACAATCAGGGCATTCCAACGGTTTCTCTCCTGTGTGAGTCCTCTGGTGTTGAAATAGGCTGGAATTATGACTGAAACTTTTCCCACAATCAGGACATTCAAAGGGTTTCTCTCCTGTGTGAGTCCTCTGGTGTTGAATCAGGGTAGAATTCTGACTGAAACTTTTCCCACAAACAGGACACTCAAAGGGTTTCACTCCTGTGTGAATCCTCTGGTGTTGAACCAGGCTGGAATTCTGACTGAAACTTTTCCCACAGTCAGGACATTTAAAGGGTTTCATTCCTGTGTGAATCCTCTGATGTTGAACCAGGCTGGAATTCTGACTGAAACTTTTCCCACAGTCAGGACATTTAAAGGGTTTCATTCCTGTGTGAATCCTCTGGTGTCGAACCAGCCTGGAATTCTGAACGAAGCATTTCTCACAATCAGGACATTCAAAGGGTTTCTCTCCTGTGTGAGTCCTCTGGTGGCCAATGAGGCTGGAATTCTGACTGAACCTTTTCCCACAGTCAGGACATTCAAATGGTTTCTCTCCTGTGTGAGTCCTCTGGTGGCTAATGAGGTTGGAATTCTGACTGAAACTTTTCCCACAGTCAGGACATTTAAAGGGTTTCTCTCCTGTGTGAGTCCTCTGGTGTTGAACCAGGCTGAATTTCTGACTGAAACTTTTCCCACAGTCAGGACATTCAAAGGGTTTCTCTCCTGTGTGAGTCCTCTGGTGTTTCACCAGGGTGGAATTGTGACTGAAACTTTTCCCACAATCAGGACATTCAAACGGTTTCTCTCCTATGTGAGTTTTCTGGTGTCTAACCAGGCTGAAACTAGTACTGAAACTTTTAGCACAATCAGGACATTCAAATGGTTTCTCTTCTGTGTGAGTCTTTTGGTGTGTCACCAGGTTGTATTTGTTACTGTAACTTTTCCAACAGAGAGGACATTCAAAAGGTTTCTCCTTGGTGTGAGTCCACATTGCCATGTTCGCTAAAGCATTTACAGCATTGGGAGCACTTGTACAGCTTCTCTCCTATATGGATCTTTCCATTGACCACAGCGGAGTTGTTCTGACAAAAGGTTTTGCCACATTCAGAGTATTTGTACGACTTTTCTCCAGTCTGGGTTCTCTCAGGCATAATCAGCTGTGATTTGCAAGTTGTATCTTTCTCACAACAGCACATCTAGGGAGCTCTTCCACAACTAATATTCTTGAGGAGGTCAAAAATATGGATGATCCCTTGTTTACTGAAGCTTTGATTCATCCGTTTTCTTCCTTCAAGAGTCTGCAACACCCTTCATGTAATGCATGCTTGAATTTCATACTCTACTTTTCTCAGCTAGAAATCTCTTCCTGATTTTCTCTCGTTTCTTTCTCACCTGCTGAGGAAGGTGAAGAATTTGTTGCTTTCTGAAGGAAATGGAAAATATTTTTATTTCTGGACTGACTTGTTTTGCTATTCAATGTTGCTTGTTATCCTCAGTTCTCCAAAGGGCTCTTATTGCCATCCTCTTTGTCTATAAGATTCAAATAAAAGTGCATCTTTAATTGTGCATAAAATGGTTGAAGATAAAAAAAAGAAAGAAAAAAGTTTACGTTACAATGAAAAGGCAAACATGCTCCAAAAAGCTCTTACATTACTCATGACTAATTTGACACATGGAAGACTACCTAGATCAGCGGTTACCAATGGTGGTCTGTGGTCCACCGGTAGTCTATGAGAAAATTTGGGTGGTCCACAGAAAAAATATTTGCAATTTTTTATATTGCACTAAATTCTATTTATCATTTTAAAAAATTCATATTAGTCATCTGCAGGATTTAAAATTATGAATTTAGTGGTCCCTGAGGTCTGAAAAGTTGGTGACCCCAACCTAGATCCAACTTTGAATATCCATTCAATGATGAAATTCACTTGTTGACTGGGTCAATCACAAAATCTTAGCAGTGCCAGCTACACCCACTTGGATTTCTATGGTTTTACTTAACAGGGTATCATATCATCAACAGAACAAAAGAATATAACAGAATTGGAAGGGACCCTGGAGGTCTTCTAATCCAACTGCTGCTCAAGCAGGAGACCCCATACCGTTTTAGACAAGTGGCTCTCTTGTCTTTTTCGAAAAGCCTCCAGTGATGGACCACTACAACTTCTGTAAGCAAGCTATTCTGCTGGGTACTTGTTCTCACCATTAGGAAATTTCTCACAGCTTCCATAGTATAAAGATGTGAAGTAGTAGCCAAGTACTGCTAATAATGTGCCCTTGATCAATTGATCCTCAACAAGTATGACTACATCTTATATTATCTTTTCTAACATATCTTTCCATCTAGCCAATGGTAAAATAAATCCCATATTTTATAATATTGCTTATCTTCTTGCTCTCTAATTTAAAATGTCAATTTACTCATCTCTGCACATTCCATCATTTTCCTAATTATTTAGGTAACTTTACAAGAGATTTTTATTTTGTGATTGCACAAGAAGATATGTTAACACCCATGTAGCACGTTGTAATTGGTTTGATGATTTATTTTTTTGTCAAAAAATAAATAAAAAATTTTCACAAAAAAACAAAACAAAAACAAGTATGACTACATCTATAAAAGCCAAAGTTGTGGGAGTTTGCTGGTCTCCAGGATTTAATTGTGTAAAGAGCCTCTTGATGCGGGCAAAGAAGATGCAAAAGTTGGCTTGAAGCTCAACATTAAGAAAACTAAGATCACGCCATCTGGCCTCTCAATTCCTGGCAAATAGATGAAGAGGAAATGGCAGATTTTATTTTCCTGGGCTCCAAGATGACTGCAGATGGGGACTGCAGCCACGAAATTAAAATACACTTGCTCCTGGGGAGGAAAGCTATGGCCAATCTAGATAGCATACTAAAAAGCAGAGACATCACCCTGCCAACAAAAGTGCATATAGTCAAGGCTATGGTTTTCCCAGTTGCAATGTATGCCTGTCAAAGTTGGACCACAAGAAAGCTGAGCACCAAAGAACTGAGGCCGTTGAACTATGGTGCTGGAGAAGACTCCTGTGAGTCCCTTGGACTGCAAGTCGATCAAACCGATCAGTCCTAGAGGAGATCAACCCTGACTGTTCTTTAGAAGGCCAGATCCTGAAGATGAAACTCAAATACTTTGGCCACCTGTTGAGAAGGAAAGAGAAGAACCTAATGCTGGGAAAGATTGAGGGCAAAAGAAGAATGGGACAACAGAGAACGAGGTGGTTGGATGGAGTCACTGAACTAGTAGGCGTGACCTTAAATGGACTCCAGAGGATGGTAGAAGACAGGAAGGCCTGGAGGAACGTTGTCCATGGGGTCGCAATGGGTTGGATGATTTCGCAACTAACAGCAACAAAGAATAAAGAATCAGCAATGATATTAGAAAAGGGTTAGGGTTAGGGTTTCTGGGAAGGTTTAAAAGGCCATTTCTAAACAATTAAAAACCCATCATTCTATAGTGGGGAAGATTGTTTACAAGTGTAAAACATTCAGGGGAATTGCTAATCTTCCCAGGAGTGGACATTCAAGGAAATTCAGCCAAAGGTCAGATGGTGGAATGGCAAAAATTACAAAAAAATCAAAGAGTTATATCTCAGACTCTACAGCAGGGCTGTCAAACTAGTGGCTTGTTGGCCAGATTCATCACGCGCTGCACACATCCACTTCTGGTTTAGAGAAGGGGGGGGAAGCCGTGATAGGTCACATGATCATGCCAGATGATGCAAGTTTGACACCCCTACTGTACAGGCTTCAGTTAGCATGTTAAATGTTAAGATTCAAGAGTGCAATTAGAAAAAGACTGAACAAATATGGTTTGTTTGGAAGGGTTGTGAGGAGAAACCCTCTTGTCTCTAAAAAGGTCATAGCAGCAGGGCTGAGGTTTGCAAAGTTGCATCTGAACAAATCACATGACTTCTGGAACACTGTCCTTTGCACAGACCAGACAAAAGTGGGGGTGGTTGGCCATAATGCAATTGGGCCAGAGGCCCTCTGACCAATAGGTAAAGCTTGGCTGACACAGGATTATGCAACAGGACAATGGTCGCAAAACACATCAGCAAATCTACAACAGAATGGCTGGAAAAGAAAAGAATCAAGCTATTGCAACTGCAGTCAGACCTCAACCCGATTGGTGGGACCTCAAGAGAGTTGTGCATAAAAAATCACCCACAAACCTCAATGAACTGAAGCAATATTGTAAAGAAGAGTGGGCCAAAATTCCTCCACAACCCTACAAGAGACCGATAAAGTCACACAGAAAAGAATTACTTCTAGTTGTTGCTGCTAAAGGTGGTTCTACAAATTATTGAATCATATATTTTTCACACATGATTTCTCTGTTTTGGCTTCCTTTTTATAAACTAAATGATGACCTGATGTAAAATATCACGTGTTGTTGTTCATCTACAGTTATATTTACCTATCATATTTTTTGGAGTATAAGATGCAGCTTAGGTTTTGGGGAGGAAAATAGGGAGAAAAAAAATCTGCCTACCAGGTATTCATCTGGCTAGCGTACTTAGTCTGGTAAGCTTCAGCACATTAATTTGTTGGTTTTGAACGTGCGTGCTTGCGCTTTTTATCCCCTGCTTGGGAATAAAAAAACAGCTTCTAAAGCACAACTGATCTTTGGAGACAGAAGCAATGAGAAAAGCAGGCAAAGCACAGAGATCGTGTCACTTGCTAGTGCCTCGTTAGGACTGAAAAAAAGCTTTGAAAAAGCTACATTCGGAGTATAAGATGCACCCAAATTTTCAGCCTCTTTGGGGGGGGGGAAGTGCATCTTATACCCCGAAAAATATGGTACTTTTAACAACTTCTAAGGACCAAATGATTTTCACCTTCCTGATATGTAAAATCATAGAAATCAAGGAGAGTGTACTTTCTTTTTCACATGACTGTATATCTGGAAGTCCTTGGGATAGATTATACGTTTGCAGATATATATACTCAGAAATAAAAATATACACACCTACAATATGGAGA
Source organism: Ahaetulla prasina (assembly GCF_028640845.1). Lineage (NCBI taxonomy): Eukaryota > Metazoa > Chordata > Lepidosauria > Squamata > Colubridae > Ahaetulla > Ahaetulla prasina. Next base: position 9,936,070 of record NC_080540.1, read on the forward strand.
AAATCCATGTCTTTCTAGCCTGAAAAATATCTCAACATGGCTACAGTCAAACCTTCTGTGCTAATTTTAATCAGGAACCTGATGAATTTGATGTTTCCTCATATTTTGAGATGGCAAGGCTGAAGTTCAACAGGCTTCTGAGTCCATGGAAATATTCACAAGAAACCACTAGCCTGTGGGTTAGGCACGTGACCAAAATCACAGAAGGCATGGTTGACTATTTTTATAATTTTTATAATTTCTATACCTTATCTGTCATGTGGCAGCTGCCTCTTGTGTAATGAAGCAAAAGCAAAGAACTGTATAAATATCTGCCTTGCACTATGCTGAGGGTTCCTTCCTTCTTAGGAGGGACCCATCTTTATTCAGCTGAATAAATGTGTTGGCTTTTCAACACACACACTTGGACTCTGTCTTTTGTTTTATCAAGCCATACCTGTCAATCTGCATGACACTAACTTTACAGATGTGGGGGCTTTAACTGACCAAATGATGCCTAAAGCCTCTGCAAGATTTGAAGCACCAGTTTTGCCCATGGAAGCCATGAACTCCAAGTAAGGGCAGCAAATAATTTCCACAACCCCTTTGGTGACATCCCAATTGAAGTAGTCCTCACTCACTGACTGCAATTGGGATTGGCATCTGTGTCACTAAGCAGCCCAATCATGAAGCATGATGTCACATAACAGGGTCAACTTACATCTGTTCCTTTAATGTGTTTTAATGTGTATGTATTTTTTATGTCTCTAAGTCGCCCACTATTATGTCATGGTAAGATTGATGGCCAATACATTTTATAAATAAATAAGTGCAACTGAACAGTCAAAATGTTCAATAACAATTTTTTTAAAAAGTGCTGGGTTAAGCACAGTTGAACCTGGTGAATACACGGATGGGGGCACCAACTGGAAACATCGTGCTTGTTAAGCTAGAAATTGAAGTAGAACAAAACAACAACAACCCAAAAAAGACCAGAGGCACAAATGTTGCATGGAAAACATCAGGTCCATAAGAGAATAATTGAATTGGGGGGGACCTTGGAGGTCTTCTAGTCCATCTCCTGTTCTGGCAGGAGACCCTATTCCATCCAGAACAAATGGCTGTCCAATCTCCCCTTAAAACTCTCCAGTGACAGAGCAGCCACAACCTCTGGAGGGAAGCCATTCCCAAAGAATCAACTTTAATTTAAAAGAGATTTTTTCAATCTTCCCAGCAGCAGAAAATTGCAGCCACCAGTTTCACAGCCTGCAGCCCCAGTGGGCTTCCATTTGGGGAGGGAAGGAACCTGCAGGAGCAGCAGCTGACCTGCTTCAGCCCAGTTGCTTCTCTGCTTCCAGGCCGTGGAGGGAACCGAACAGCCCGACTTGCTCCCGGACTCTCCTCCCACCTGCCCTCAACTCACCTGCCAGCTGCTGCTTCGACCATGGGAAGAGCACAAAAGCCGCTCTGCACTCCACCTTCCTCCCATTAAGTCATCCAGAAGAGTAAGTTCCTCTGCGCTTCTCGTCTCCTCCCATCCTTTCTAGCAATGCATACTCAATGGTTTAAAAACTCCTTTTTGTAAGCTGAAGCCCGGTTGGCTCCACTGTATTGATGGGCTTTTAGGCACAGTGTTGCCTGACCGCCATCTAGCGACAGGAGGTGGGAAAACAGACGTGTCCAATCTTCACCAAGGCGTTTGGAAGATGTTTCTACTGATTACATGGCAGCAGGTCGTTTTCGACTCCTAGCAACCGACCCTTGCAGCTCAGCCAAGTGAAATAGTGAAACGTGACGCTATTTAGCTTCGTATTTGGTGCCTTTGGGTTAGTCTTGATGCCTGGCCTTGCAGTTTCCTTGGCAAGGGTTTTTGGAAGGGGTTTCCCCCTTTTCCTGCTTCCAAAGGCTGAGGGGACCGGCCAAAGTTTTGCCCTTCAGGTGGGACTGGAACTGAGCGTTTCTCTGTCTCTAACCTGGAAATGGATCTTCTTCCTCCCTACAAAATATACCCATTGACCTGTTCCTTCTGCGAGCCAATTCAAGGATGCAGCTTTCAAGATCAATCAATCAGAATAGATCTGGAAGGGACCTTGGAAGTTTTCTAGTCCAGCCCCCTGCTCAAGCAGGAGACTTTATACCATTTCAGACAAATGACTATGTTTAAAAACTTCCAGTGATGAAGCACCTACAACCCCTGTTCCACTGGTTAATTGTCCTCACTGTTAGGAAGTCTCTCCTTAATTCTAAGTTGCTTCTCTCCTTCATTAGTTTTCATCCATTGTTCCTTGTCTTGCCTTTGCAACTACCGTGACCCATTCCTCTTTATGGAGGTCTTCTAGTCCAGCCCCCTACTCAACAGGAGACCCTATACCAGGGGTCTGCAACCTTAAACCATTGGTGGGATTCAAATTTTTTTACTACCGGTTCTGTGGGCGTGGATTATTGGGCATGGCGTGGCTTGTTGGGTATGGCACGGGAAGGATACTGTAGAATCTCCATTCCCTCCCCACTCCAGGGGAAGGTTACTGCAAAATCCCTATTTCCTTCCGATCAGTTGGGACTCGGAAGGCAGAGAATAAATGAGGGCAGGGCCAGTCAGAGATGGTATTTACCGATTCTCTGACCTATTCGAAATATCTGCTACCGGTTCTTCAGAACTGGTCAGAACCTGCTGAATACCACCTGTGCCTTAAACACTCAAAGAACCATTTGGACCCATTTCCCACAGAAATGAAAACACCTGGAGCCACAAAACCTGGGTGGTGTGGCCAACTCCAAGTCACTCACTCACAGTCACGTGACTCCCCCCAGCCACACCTACCCAGGTTCTGTGAGGAAACAGGTGTCTCTCACCCTCTGTATCTTTTTCTTTCTCTCCTTCTCCTTCTCTCCCTCTTTCTCCCTCTGTCTGTCTGTCTCTCTTTCTCCCTCTCTGTCTCTTTCTCTCTCTCTTGTGTCTGTGTGTGTGTGTTCCCTCTTGAACCATTTCCAAAAACAGGCGAGGGTTGTGGTTTGTGTGTGTGTGTGTTTTTTTTTTTTGGCTGATGTTGTTCTTTCTTCTTTGGGTGCTTTTTACCATATGATTTAAATCAAGAGTCATTTCAGATTCCCAGATAAATGAAGCTCTTTCAGCCCCCTGCTGTAGCTCCCTGTCGGCTGCCCACCCCCAGTCACTTCTTGCCTGGCCTGAGAAGCTCTCCTCCCCGAGACACTGGCCCGGCCCAGCTGCGGCTGATGCTCTGCGTCACAATGGGCTCCAGGAGGAGGAGAGGATGCCATCTCCCCTATTGTGAAGCATGCTAAATTTAACTGTGCTCGAGAGCAGCAGGCAGGCTATGGAGGTGGTGAGAGCAGCAGTGTCGACCACAGCCAGGCTGCACCAGTGTCTCGGGGTGGAGAGCAAGTTGTGAATCTCCCCAAGTGACCAAGGTGCACCCAATACCAACAAGGACTGGAAGAAGAGGCAAGTACAGGGGTGTTTCGCTGCTGCTCTGTAATATGGAGCGAGTCTCCATTCCCCACTGTCACCCTTACCTTCTCAGGGTAGGCGAGGAGTGACTGGGAGGGGTGGGCGAGGGGTGGGCCAACCAACAGGGAGCCATAGCAGGGGGTTCAGCCAACAGGAGGCCACAGCAGGGGGACGAAAGAGCCGCATGGTTGCTGACACCTGCCCTATACCATATCAGACAAATGACTGTCCAGTCCCTTTTTAAAAACCTCCATGATGAAGCACCCACAAACTCTGAAGGCAAGCTGTTCCACTGGTTTATTGTTCTCATTGTAAGTTTCCAGGTTGCTTCTCTCCTTCATTAGTTTCCATCCATTGTTCCTTTTCTTGCCTTCTGGTTCGTTAGAAAATAACTTGACCCCCTCCTCTTTGTGGCAGCCTCTCAAATATTGGAACACTGCCCTGTCAGTGTTGATCAGTTGCTTCACAAACAATATTTTGATTGGTGCCAGGTCTCTACAGCCTCAGGAAGAGAAGGGCTATTCTCTGCACCCGTTCCTCAAATTTCTTTAAAATACAGAGTTTCCCAGCATTCCTTTAGGAACCTCCAATATGCAAACTGTGGTTATTCATCCTAAAATGAATCCTCTTTACCTGGAGCTTCAAAATTTGCTGTTTGCTCTGGGAAGAGGTGTAGCTAAAAGTCAGTCTACATTTAGTGTACATCTGACTTTGGGGATATTTCTTCATAACTAAACAAAAGTGTATTTTCTGTGCAGTTCACACCCTTTGCTCACTGAATCTGGATGTCACAAAGCAAAGTCCACATTTTGTAATTAACCCCACGCCCCATTTTGACTGGCAGAGTGCTGCAGGAGACTGAGTGCTTTCACACACCCTGGCCACGCCCACCCAATCAGTCATTAGGGCAGAGAAGCGGGGGTTGCTAAAAAATTTGCAGCCCACCATTGTGCAAAAACATATTTTACATGCAATAAACTGCTTGCTGCTTCACTTTATAACTGTGAAATTTCTGACGGATGCTCACACACCTAGAAACAAACAAAGTTATAACCAGTAGCCAACATGGATTTATCAAAAACAGATCATGCCAAACAAACCTTGTCTAAATGAGTGGACCAGAGAAATGCTGTGGACATCCTATACTTACATTTCAGTAAAGCATTTGATAAAGTAGGTCACAGCCTACTTCTGGGAAAGCTAGACAAATGTGGGATGGACATCACCAACACAAGATGAGTTTCTAACTGGCTGACAAATTATACTCAACGTGTAATCCTCAATGAAGTTACACCCACATGGAGGAAAGTAAGCAGTAAGTAAGTAAACCCCAGATTGCATTTTAGGCCCAGCATTGTTCTAAATCTTCATAAATTATCTAGACAAGGGGATAGATGGGGAACTCATCAATCTGCAGCTTCCAGGAATAGCCAACACCCCAGAAGACAAGTTCAAGATCCAAAAAAGATTTGAGAGACTTGAACAATGGGCCCTATCTAACAAAAAGATATTCAACACAGATAAAAGTCAAGTTTTACACTTAGACAAGGAAAACCAACTGCATAGGTATAAACCAGGTGAAACCTGTTTTAATGCCAGTAACTGTGCGAGGGATCTTGGAGTCCAAGTGGACAATCATTTGAATGTGAGCCAGCAGTGAGTGGCAGCAGTCAAAATAGCTAGTACAATCCCAGGCTGCATTAGTAGACAGATAGAATCAAGATCATGTGAAGTTCTAGTACCGCTTTACAAAGCCTTAGTAAGGCCACATTTGGAATACTGCATCCAATTCTAGTCACCACAATATAAAAAGATATTGAGTGGAAAGAGTGCAGAGTGCAGAGAAGAGCAACAAAGATGATAAGGGGCTGGATGCTAAAACATACAAAGAATGGTTACAGGAATTGGATATGTTGAAAGAAAGACAAGGGGAGGCATGATAGCAGTATTCTAATATTTGAGTGGCTGCCACAAAGAGGAGGGGGTCAGGTCAGTTGCAAAAGGCAAGACAAGGAACAATGGATGAAAACTAATGAAGAAGAGAAGCACTTAGAATTAAGGAAAAACTTCCTAACAATGAGAACAATTAACCAGTGGTTGTAGGTACTTCATCACTGGAAGTTTTTAAACATAAACTGGCTAGTCACTTGTCTAAAATGGTATAAAGTCTCAGGCTTCAGCAGGGGGCTGGACTAGAAGACCTTCCAGATCTCTTCTGATTGATTGATTTTGAAAACAGCAGCCTTGAATTTGCTGTGGGAGCAGCAGGAACAGGTCAATGGGTAGAGTTTGTGGGGAGGAAGAAGATCCAGTTTGGTGTAATGGTGAAGGCACTAGGTTAGAGACAGTGAAAAACTCAGTTTCAGTCCCACCTAAAGGGCAAAGCCATCAGTTCAACTTTGGCCAGTCCTCTCAGCCCTTGAAAGCAGGAAAGATTAACAGATTAACAGAGTTGGAAGGGACCTTATAGGTCATCTAGTCCAACCCCCTGCTCAAGCAGGAGACCCTACACCATTTTTGACAAATGGCAGGCCAATCTTTTCTGGAAAGTCTCAAATGATGAAGTTCCCACAACCTCCGAAGGCAAGCTGTTCCATTGGTTGATTGATTGAGTCCCACTGTCAGAAAGTTCCTCCTCATTTCTAGGTTGAATCTCTCCTTGGTCAATTTCCATCCATTATTCCTTGTCTGGCCTTCAGGTGCTTTGGAAAATACTCCCAAATGACTCCCTCCTCTCTGTGGCAGCCGCCCCTCAAATATTGGAAGACTGCTATCATGTCTCCCCTGGTCCTTCTCTTCACTAGACTTGCCATGCCCAGTTCTTGTAACAATTGTTCATATGTTTTAGTCTCCAATCCCCTAATCATCCTGGTTGCTCTCCTCTGCACTTTTACTTGAGTCTAAACATCTTTTCTATAGTGTGGCGACCAAAACTGGATGCAGTACTCTAGGTGGGGTCTTATTAAGGCTTTATAGAGTGGTATTAGTGCCTCACTTGATCTTGATTGTATCCCTCTGTTAATGCAATTTAGGATTGTATTGGCTTTTTGGGCTGCCACTGCACACTGCTGGCTCATATTTAGCTGGCTGTCCACTAAGACTCCAAGATCCCTCTCACAGTCACTGCTATTAAGCCTGGTTTTCCCCAGATTATATGTGTTCTTTTGGTTTTTCTTACCTAAGTATAGGACTTTACTTTTCTCTACACTGAATTTCGTTTTGTTAGATAGAGCCCAGTGTTCAAGTCTGTCAATATCCATCTGGATCTTCTAAACTGATTCTGAATTTAATAACAGCAGCAAGACTGTTGATTGGACAATACTGGAAGAAAGAAGAGGTACCTACAATAGAAGAATGGATACTGAAAGTCATTAATTTGGCTGAGATGGCTAAAATCTCAGCTTTTTTAAAAGACAATACGCAGGAAAGATATTTAATTGAATGGAAAAAATGGATTGATTATCTACAAAACAGATATCAGATTAAGAAATATCAGATTGCCTTTGAATAATTAGGAAGTTATTTTATGTAATGGGGAGGGGGTTGGGAGATGAAAAGCTTTGGATGAGGTTAATTGGATTGGAAGGGAAAATTTTATTCTATGTTTGGTTTATGTATAACAATACCTTGTGATTGACCCGGGAAGGGGGGGGGAAGGGAGGGGGGAAGGGGGTTTTCTGGGAGGGAGGGGGGAAAAGGGGGGGGAAATGTTTTTGTTTTTTAAAAACTTTTTCAATTAAAAAAAAATCCATCTGGATCTTGAGCCTATCTTCGAGGGTGTTAGCTATTCCTGCCAGCTTAGTATCATCTGCAAATTTGGTGAGTTCCCCTTCCATTCCCTCATCTAAGTCGTTTATGAAGATATTGAAGAATACTGGGCCTAAGACGGAATCTTGTGGCACCCCACTGTTTACTTCTCTCCATGTAGACTTAGACCTGTTAAGGACTACTCGTTGAGTATGGTTTGTCAGCCACTTGTGAATCCATCTGGTGGTGAAGTTATCTATCCCACTTTTGCCTAACTTAGGAAGAACTAGGTTGTGGTCTACTTTTCGAATGCCTTGCTGAAGTCTAAATATATTATGTCCACAGTATTTCACTGGTGGTCTAATTTAATCACTATGTTCAAAAATGAAATAAGATTGGTTTGGCATGATCTGTTTTTAACAAACCCATGCTGACTGTTATTACTTTACTCATTTCTAGGTGTTGGCAGATCTGGTTTTTTATTATCTTTTCCAGTATTTTCCTGGGTATTAATATTAGGCTGATTGGTCTGTAGTTTCCTGGGTCTGTTTTTTTTTTCTTTTTTGAAGATGGGAACCACATCAGCTCTTTTCCAATTCTTTAGTACTTTCCCGGTGTTCTAGGATTTTTGAAAGATGTGGTGAAGTGGTTCTGAGATGACGTCTGCCAGCTCCTTTAGAACTCTGGGATGTATTCCATCAGGTCCTGGTGATTTGTATTCATCAAGATCAGAGGTGTTCTCTTACTATTTTTTTGCTTATTTTAACTTTTATTTCCACTCTGTTTTTTACAGTTATGTTTCTGGTAGATTGGGCTATAGTTTCTTTTTGCATGAAGACTGATGCAAAGAATGAGTTAAGCAGCTCTGCTTTCTCTCTATTGCCTGTTACTTCCTTGCTCTTCCTCTCTCTTTAGTGCGGAAACCCCTTCCAAAAACCCTTCCAAAGGAAACGTCAAGGGCAGGAATCAAGACTGACCCAAAGGCACCAAAATCGAAGCTAAGTAGCCTCACGTTTCACTATTTCACTTGGCTCAGTTGCAAAGCTCAGTTGCTAGGAGTTGAAAACGACCTGCTGCCATATAATCAGTGAAAATATCTTCCAAACGCCTTTGGGCAAGCGTGTTTTTCCACCTCCAGTCACTAGATGGTGATCAGGCAACATCTGTGCCTAGAAAGGCATCAACACTGCATTGCTAGAAAGGACGGGAGGGGAGGAGAAGCTCAGAGGAACTTCCTTTTCCGGATGACTTCATGGGAGGAAGGTGGAGAGCAGAGCGGCTTTTCTGCTCTTGCGAGGGTCGAAGCAGCAGCTGGCAGGTGAGTTGAGGGCAGCAGCTGGGAGGAGAGTCCGGGAGCAAGTCGGGCTGTTCGGTTCCCTCCACGGCCTGGAAGCAGAGAAGCAACTGGGCTGAAGCAGGTCAGCTGCTGCTGCTGCAGGTTCCTTCCCTTCCCAAATGGAAGCCCACTGGGGCTGCAGGCTGTGAAACTGGTGGCGGGAATTTTCTGCTGGTGGGAAGATTGAAAAACTCTCCTTCAAGTGAAGGTTGATGCTTTGGGAATGGCTTCCCTCTAGAGGTTGTGGCTGCTCCGTCACTGGAGGGTTTTAAGAGGAGATTGGACACCCATTAGTTCAGGATGGAATAGGGTCTCCTGCCTGAACAGGGGATGGACTAGAAGACCTCCAAGGTCCCCACAACTCAATTATTCTCTTATGGACCTGATGTTTTCCATGCAACAAGATTGGACTTATGTGCCTCTGGTCTTTTTTGGGTTGTTGTTGTTTTGTTCTACTTCAATTTCTAGCTAACAAGCATGGTGTTTCCTATTAGTGCCCCCATCCGGGTACTCACCAGGTTCAACTCTGCTTAACCCAGCACTTTTTAAAAAGTAGCTATTGAATGTTTTGATTGTTCAGTGTATTTATTTATAAAATGTATTGGCCACCAACCTTAATGTGACACCACTGTGGGTGGCTTAGAGACATAAAAAAAATACATACACATTAAAATCTAAATAAATTGTAGGAAGAAAAATCCCGTCCGGTTCCAAGTCAGGAGAAGAGCTGGAAATAAAATGGAGGCTGATTGGAAAGAAGGATTCTCTTTACTGATGAGCAGAACCAACAGCATCATGTTGTTCTGGGACAGCTGACAAAATGGGGTTGGGATAGATGGGCCTTTATACATTGTTTGGGGTTGTGTATTTGAAATGCTCCAGGGGGTTGTGCAATGTAGTGAGTTTTGGTCTTTTGCTATTTTAATGGTCCTGGGTTATTAATCCTATTTTTTCCTGAAAGTCCTGTCCTTAATCCCATCAACTGGAGCTGAAGGTGTTTTGTTTGTGAATAGATTGGCCCAGTCATTCTGAATGGGCATAAAATCTCCATCTCTAAAGACTTCAGGCATCTGCTGGAGACTATTGTGGTGTGCCTTTGGCCTTTGTTAAGATTTTTCTCCATTTCTCCTTTGGTGAAATATATTACCTCTTTTAACATTCCCCAAAATATTTCATTCTTGTGGGGGAAGGACGTCCAACAAAATTAATAGCAAAGATTAAAATCAAGGACAGATGGGGAAGGCAGGGTGGAAGGGGGGGGGCAGGTGGGATTTACTACTCGATCAAGGACAACCATAGGTAGTCCTGACTTATCATTGGTTCACTGAGCCTTCCAAATTACAATGGCACTGTAGAACCAGATGTAGTTATGAAAGTGCAGGAAAAGCAGTTGCACCAATTCGGATTCTGCCAACTGATGCACTTTTATGATGATTTCAGCATCCCACACTCATGATCCCCATTTGTGACCTTCCCAGCTGGCTTCTGACAAGTACAATCAGTGGGGATGCCAGCAGGAAGTTGCAAGTCAGAGTCATGTCTTTAACAACCCACAGTGATTTAAGAAGATCTGGGTAGTCTTCCATGTGTCAAATGAATCATGATTAATGTAAGAGCTTATTGGAGCATTGTGGCATGTTTGCTTTTTCGTTGTAATGTAATTTTTTTTCTTTTTTTTCCTCATCTTCTGCAACCATTAAAGAGACACTTTTTTCAAATCTTATAGACCAAGAGGATGGCAATGCAGAGCACTCTGGACAACTGAGGATAACAAGCAACATTGAACAGCAAAGCAAGTCAGTCCAGTATTCAAAATATTTTCCATTTTCTTCAGAAAGCCACAAAATTCTTCACCTTCCTCAGCAGGTGAGAGAGAAACGAGAAAAAAATCAAGAGATTTCTAGCTGGGAAAAGGAGAGGGTAAAATTCACACAAATGTTACATGAAAAGTTAAGGGAGATTATTTTCCCATTGAGCAAAAGAGGGCAATATCTGGAAATCAGTGAGGAGGAAAACGTCATTTGGAAATCTACGTAGAGCAGAGAGAGTTGCAGGCCTCGCTCTGGGATGAAGAAAACGGCTTGAATCAAAGCTTCAGTAAACAAGGGATCATCGATATTTTTGACCTCCTCAAGAATATTAGTTGTGGAAAAGTTCCATAAACGTTCCTGTTGTGGGAAAGATACAACTTGTAAATCACAGCTGACTATGCCAGAGAGAATCCAGACTGGAGAAAAACCATATAAATACTCTGAATGTGGCAAAACCCTCTGATCAGAACAACTCCATTGTGGTCCATGGAAGAACTCACACAGGAGAGAAGCCCTATAAGTGCTCCCAATGTGCTAAATGCTTTAGGGAGCATGGCAACATGGACTCACACCAAGGAAAAACTATTTGAATGTCCTGATTGTAAGAAATGTTTCTGTGATAATTCCAGCCTTGTGAGACACCAGAGAATTCACACAGGAGAGAAACCCTTTGAATGTGCTGACTGTGGGAATAGTTTCAGTCGAAATTCTCATCTCGTTTCACACCAGAGAACTCACACAGGAGAGAAACCCTTCGAATGTCCTGTTTGTGGGAAAAGTTTCAGTCACAGTTCTAGCCTGGTGATACACCAGAGGACTCACACAGGAGAGAAACCCTTTGAATGTCCTGATTGCGGGAAAAGTTTCAGTCAATATTCCAACCTCATTGGTCACCAAAGGACTCACACAGGAGAGAAACCCTTTGAGTGTCCTGATTGTGGGAAACGTTTCAGTCACAATTTCAGCCTGGTGAAACACCAGAGGACTCACATAGGAGAAAAACCCTTTGAATGCTCCTATTGTCATAAAAGTTTCAGTCACAATTCTAGCCTGGTGATACATCAGAGGACTCACACAGGAGAGAAACCCTTTGAATGTCCTGATTGTGGGAAAAGTTTCATTTGGAATTCCAGCCTGGTGAGACACCAGAAAATTCACATAGGAGAACATCCCTTTGAATGTCCTGAGTTTGCTAAAAGTTTCAGCTACAGTTCCAACCTGGTGACACACCAGAGAAATCACATAGAAGAGAAACCCTTTGAATGTCCTGATTGCGGGAAAAGTTTCAGTCAGAATTTCTGGCTGGTGATACACCAGAGAACTCACACAGGAGAGAAACCCTTTGAGTGTCCTGATTGTGGGAAAAGTTTCAGTCGGAATTCCAACCTAGTGAGACACCAGAGAATTCACACAGGAGAGAAACCATACGAGTGTCCAGACTGTGGGAAAGATTTCAGTATTAGGACTAGCCTTCTAAATCATATGCTTATACACACAGGGGAAAAACCGTTTGAGTGCCCTGAGTGTGGATGTTGCTTCAGGAAACATTCCAGCCTTATTGCACACACGAAAATCCACATGAGGCCCCAAGTGTAGAGAAGGTTTGAATTTCATTTCTAGTGTCCCATTGTAAGTCCAGCTGAGAAATTGACTATTTAATTTGATTAAATTAAATAGAATTTGCCTGATTTTTTTTGTAGGCAAATATTTAATGGTATTAGATGGGGAAGAGGAAGGACAAAATGGCAACATATTATTTTAATAATGCCTATCTGGCCATCAGCAACAGAACTTGTTGGATATGGGTAGTTCTCGGGTTACGAATGCTGAATGATACGGATCATTCCGAGTAACTCGAGAATTTGTGGGAGTGAATCTTGTACATTGAATGACATCACTCCCTGGTTTGGCCCAGGCGTTTGTTGCTTTCCCACTCCAGATTAGCTTGAGGAGGCCTCTGGTGCCGAGAAAGCAGCCCTGAGAAGATTTGTGCAGTCCCTTGCAAAGTCTTTTTGCAAAGGGCTGCTGAAGCCTACAGGAACGCAATCTCCCTACAGGCTTCAGCAAGGAAATGGCAAACGGAGGGAAGGACTGAGGGACCGAAGCCTTCCCTCCGTTTGCAAATATCCAGGTCTCAATTCGCAGAGAATAGAGGCCTTAAGTGCGAGATTACATAAGATCTCACGCTACTGATATCGCGATACGTTAGGCCTCTGTTCTCTGCAAATGCGGGCAAAGAGAGGAGATATTTCCAAGATAAGTGACTCTCCACAGGCAAAGTGCTTGCAAAGATGCGAGATGGGGGATAGGGGTGAATGTTGCAGAGCCACTGTGGTCGTTCGTAAGGGTGAACTGCCGTGGTGCTGCAATATTTATAATTTGGTGATTTGTTCATAAACGCTAGAGGGTGCTTATCTTTGAACATTCGCTAAGGAAACACTCGTAACTCAGGGATTATCTGTATTTATTTTTGCAGAAATTGTGCAATTCTGTAAAAATCTTTTTTGGGTGTTCTTTGCATTTTTATCATGGTAGGTGATAAGAAATGCCATGTGGAGTCCCAGCCTTTTTCTCTCTGCCTGCCCCAAGATATTCAGTCTCAGAATTCTCTAGCCAGCATCTCTTGGGATTGGAGCACTCAGAATATAGGTAGAGGTTGTGGCTCCTCATATAAGGTAAAGTGAGAGGCGATGAGAAGTAGACGGGATCTCAAATTCATCTTTTCCTACCAGTTCCAGGCATTCATTGCACCAAGCATGTCTGTTCAGATTGTGTCAAGAATGAGGCAACACAAATTGAAGATACTATATGAATAGCAAATATATTGGCGGAGTTTGGGGCAGTGAGTGTAAAATGTAAAACTAATGTAAAATTTCAGATATAAAGGCTGTTCTGCCTTGCAGGTGACCTTCATGGAAAAGAACTGTAAGAATATTGAGTTGAAGAGAAAAGGGATTGTGCTTTTGAGCACAGGACCTCCAGGTTTATTTGCAACTCCTTTGATCTCTCTTGTTTTTAGGGGCCTCCTTGTTAGCCTTTGATGGCTGGTGGGTGAGATCAGCACCAAGGGACTGATATTTTTGTGGTCCCTCCCCCTTGGTGGGGAGATGTGAGGAAAAAAATTGTGAGGAGTTTCAGTTTTATTTACACAGCAGCAAGCAGGGGATAGGATGGTGAGGCTTCTTGGGGCAAGCCTGACAGAGAGAAGGGCATAGGATAGGGGAGGCTTCTGTGGGGCAAGGCTGAAGGAGAGAAAGGGATAGGATAGGTGAGGCTTCTGTGGGGCAAGGCTGAGGGAGAGAAGGGGATAGGATGAGGAGGCTTCTTTGGGGCAAGCCTGAGGGAGAGAAGGTGATAGGATTAGGATAGGCTTCTGTGGGGCAAGCCTGAGGGAGAGAAGGGGGATAGGATAGGATAGGATAGGCTTCTGTGGGGCAAGGCTGAGGTAGAGGAGGGGAGAGGAGAGGCCGATCATAACTACTCAATAATTTTCAAGCTGTGTCGATTTATCAAGCCCAGTCACACAGTTTTGTAGCAGAATATGGGTAATCAACTAGTAAAATATAAATCAAACAAAAACAAAGAATGGATACAGAGAAGCAGGAAAGGAATAAAAAAAAATCATATAACTTCATCTTCTGCCCTTTTCTCTGTTGAGAAATTATCACCACACATTCTTATATGGAAATTATCTCTGCTTAGTTGACCAGAATAAAAACTTCCTTGGAAACTGGCCTGAAGTCCATTCCTCAGAGAAATCCAGTCCAACATTTCTCTTCCACATTGGTCATATCTGCAGAAGAACACGGAGAGTTTCTCAATCCACAGGTAGCAAGCAGTAACCAGATCCTCATGGTTGAGTCCCGCTTTAGGACTTCTTGGGCCAGGTGGGATCCCAGGGAATGAGACAGGACCAACAGGCCATGGTTTCACTGCTTGCTTTTCAGGGATCTCATACCCACCAAGCTCCTTGGAGGAGAGTCAAAAGTCCACTTCCTCCTCCTGTGGCTGTATGTTCCCTTTGGCAGGTCTGTGACTTCTCTGAGGAAACACTGTTGATGGTGGGAGCCTCCTAGAACAAGAAGCAAGTTAGAAGGACATCAATTATGCTGCAGAAAAAGTCAAGTCTCTTTGGAGTGACTTAATGCCTGGTGATTTAATGGATTAGTCATTATAGGTATTAAGTGGGTGAATCGCAAAAGAGGCAGGACTCCAGCAAGTAACTTCAGCTCTTTATTTCAAGATTAGTAAAACTTCTGACAGGCTGCTGGTAGTGCTCCCTTTTAAAGGGAGCTGTCCAACAGCCTAGTCACTGACATTGCTTTAATTCTCCCTCCATTTGAACGGACCAATTGCTTTAATTCTCCCTGTATTTGAACGGACCAATCCGTGGTGGATATGCTAATGTCCGGCTAACCCGGACCTGAGTGAAGCCTATGTTCCTGGCTTCACTCACTATTTACATATTCAACACCAGGTTTATTCACAGCAGCACAGAAACTCATTTCCTTCAGGGTGTTTCTCACACATGCACAAGCCTTGCGGACATAGCAAGCACCTCAGCAAGAGCAACCTGAATACTCCCAGGCAGTCACAGGGGGAGGAAGAGAGTTAAAAGGAAGGAGCATAAAGAAAAGAACTATTGTAGCCAAAAAGCAACCAATCACTTGTAAGATACAACATACATTAAGCATGCCGGCAATCACTGTGCGCAATGGATTCCAGCAAAGCATTGGCAGCTTGCTGAGCAGCCCTGACCTAAAGCAGAACCGCAGCTTAAACATACGAAGGACGGTTACAAGAATTGGGTATTTCTACTCTAATGAAAAGAAGGACAAGGGGAGTCACGATAGCAGTATTCCAATATTTGAGTGACTGCATAAAGACGAGGGGTCAAGTTATTTTCCAAAGCACCAGAAGGCAAGACAAGGAACAATGGATGGAGAGAAGCAACAGGGTCTCCTGCTTGAGCAGGGGGTTGGACTCAAGACCTCCATGGGTATATTTTGTGGGGAGGAAGAAGATCCAGTTTGGTGTATGGGTGAAGGCACCAGGTTAGAGACAGAGAAACGCTCAATTCCAGTCCCACCTGAAGGGCAAAACTTTGGCCAGTCCTCTCAGGTCTAGGAAGCAGGAAAAGGTGGGGGGGGGAGAGGGGGACCACTTCCAAAAACCCTTACCAAGGGAACTGCAAGGCCAGGCATCAAGGCTGACCCAAAGGCACAAAAAACGAAGCTAAGTAGCGTCACGTTTCACTACTTCACTTGGCTCAGTTGCAAAGGTCGGTTGCTAGGAGTCGAAAACGACCAGCTGCCATGTAATTACTGATAATATCTTCCAAAGCCTTGGTGATTATACAAGCGTGTTTTTCCACCTCCTGTCGCTAGATGGCGGTCAGCTAACATCTGTGCCTAGAAAGGCATCAACACTGCATTGCAAGAAAGGAATGGAGGAAAGGAGAAGCACAGAGGAACTTCCTCTTCCGGATGACGCATGGGAGGAAGTTGCTGTGCAGAGTGGCTCCTGTGGTCTTCCCAGGATCGAAGCAACAGCTGGCGGGTGAGTTGAGGGCAGCAGGTGGGAGGAGAGTCCGGGAGCAAGTCGGGCTGTTCGGTTCCCTCCACGGCCTGGAAGCAGAGAAGCAACTGGGCTGAAGCAGGTCAGCTGCTGCTCCTGCAGGTTCCTTCCCTCCCCAAATGGAAGCCCACTGGGGCTGCAGGCTGTGAAACTGGTGGCGGGAATTTTCTGCTGGTGGGAAGATTGAAAAAATCTCTATTAAATTAAAGTTGATTCTTTGGGAATGGCTTCCCTCCAGAGGTTGTGGCTGCTCCGTCACTGGAGGGTTTTAAG
The DNA here is from genome assembly GCF_028640845.1 of Ahaetulla prasina. Taxonomy (NCBI): domain Eukaryota; kingdom Metazoa; phylum Chordata; class Lepidosauria; order Squamata; family Colubridae; genus Ahaetulla; species Ahaetulla prasina. The sequence continues at coordinate 9,952,262 of NC_080540.1, forward strand.
GGGAGATTGGACAGCCATTTGTTCAGAATCGAATAGGGTCTCCTGCCTGAACAGGGGATGGACTAGAAGACCTCCAAGGTCCCCCCAACTCAATTATTCTGTTATGGACCTGATGTTTTCCATGCAACAAGATCGGATTTATGTGTCTCTGGTCTTTTTTTGGGTGGTGGTTGTTTTGTTCTACTTCAATTTCTAGCTAACAAGCACGATTTTTCCAGTTGGTGCCCCCATCCGTGTATTCACTAGGTTCAACTGTACTTAACCCAGCACTTTTTTAAAAAATGGCTATTGAACATTTTGACTGTTTAGTTGCACTTATTTATTTATAAAATGTATTGGCCACCAATCTTAGCATGACATAACAGTGGGCGGCTTAGAGACATAAAAAATATATGCACATTAAAACACATTAAAAGAACAGATGTAAGTTGGCACTGTCATGTGACATCATGCTTCATGATCTGGCCGCTTAGCGACACAGATGCCAGTCTCAATTGCCATCAGTAAGTGAGGACTACTTGAATTGGGATGTCACCAAAGGGATTGTGGAAGATATTTTCTGCCCTTACCTGGAGCTCAGGATTTCCATGGGTTCCTTCAAATCTTGCAGAGTTTTTTGGCATCATTTCATCAGATAAACCCTCACATCTATAAAGTTAGTGTCATGCAGATTGACAGGTGTGGCTCAATAAAAGACAGAGTCCAAATGTGTTTGTTGATAAGCCAATTCATTATTCTTCTAAGAAGGAAGGAACCCTGAGCATAGTGGAAGGCAGATATTTATACATTTCTTTGCTTTCACTTTAGGTTAGTGGTTTCCTGTTAAATTTTCGGCCTCAGAAGCCTGTTGTGGCCTGAACTTCAGCCTTGCCATTTCAACATATGAGCAATCATCAAATTCATCAAATTCGTGATTAAAAGAAGGTTAATCTGAGATATTTTGAGATATTTTTCAGGCTTGAAAGACATGGATTTTCTCCATATTGTAGGTGTGTGTATTTTTATTTTTGAGTGTATATATCTGCAAATGTATAATCTATCTTCCCAGGACTTCCAGATATACAGTCATGTGATAAAGAAAGTACATTCTCCTTGACTTCTATTATTTTATATATCAGGACATAGTAAAAATCAATTGGTCCTTAGAAGTTCTTAAAAGTAGGTAAACACAACTGTAGATGAACAACACATCACATATTACATCAGGTCATTATTTATTTTATAAAAAGAAATCCAAAACAGAAGTTGTGTAAAAAAATGTATGATTCAATAATTTGTAGAACCACCTTTAGCAGCAACAACAGGAAGTAATCCTTTTCAGTGTGACTTTATCAGTCCCTTGCAGTATTGTGGAGGAATTTTGGCTCACTCTTCTTTACAACATTGCTTCAGTTCATTAAGGTTTGTGGGTGTTTTTTTATGCACAACTCTCTTGAGATTCCGCCAGTCGGGTTGAGGTCTGGACTTTGACAGCCATGGCAACACCTTAATTCTTTTCCAGCCATTCCGTTGTAGTTTTGCTGATGTGTTTTGCAACCATTGTCCTGTTGATTAATCCTATAACAGCCCAGCTTTAGCTATTGGACAGATGGCCTCACTTTTGATTCTAGAATACGTTAATATATAGAGAAGTTCATGGTCGACTCAAAGACTGGAAGTGTCCAGGTTCTGTGGCTTAAAAACAAGCCCAAATTATCACCCTCCACCACTGCATGATGGTTTGTATGAGAAGCTTGTGCTGATATGCTGTGTTTGGTTTTCATCAAATATGTCACTGCAACGAACGGGTCTAGGACTTTTTGCCTCGAACCCTTCGCCTTGCCTGTTTCTCCTTAAGGTTTTCGCTTCTGTGTTATTAGCCACAATATTATCGGCCCTCCCCCAGTCTTTCGCCCCGGCAGTGTCAGTGCGAAGGCAGGGAGGTGGGTGGGAAATGACCCCTCCAATGCACCCCAGCCTTCATTCCTCTTTTCTTCAGAGGCCAACCAGAAGGAGCCCTGAGTCGTTCTAAAGATTTTTTAAAGCCTGTGTGTATATGTGTGTCTTTGCTCCTGGTCTTTCACAGCAGCCCATGCCCGACATTCACACACATACAAGCTGCGTGCATAGAAGTACTGGTGAGGTTTTTAACGAGCAGTGCAGGAAGCCAGACTTGCCTTCACGGGTATAAATGCTTCCTCCAAATGGAAAAATGCCAGGAGCATTCTGGTGTTTTTTCACTTGGAAGATGGAGAGGAGGAGGAAGAAGATGATGAAGGCGATGATCCTGGGCGCATGGAGCAAGGCATGAAAATCTATAGCAGGAAGCTCGGGGTGAGTGAAAAGGGGGAGGAGCTGAGTGCTTTGTTTTCCGGAACTGGTAGTAAAAAAAATGCTTAAAAAATAAATTAAAAAAAGTTCCGACCATCGCGCATTGCTCAGCTGATTGTTGGATTTTTTTTTAACATTTTAAGCATTTTTTTTTACATTTCTTTACTCCAGAAGTAAAAGCAGGAAGTAACGATGACTGGGTGGGTGAGCGGAGCCTCGAGTTGCCATTGCTACCAGTTCTCTGAACCACCAGCCATCATTGCTACCAGGTCGGCTGAACTGGAGCATTTTACCCCTGGGTGAGGGGTTATAAGAGTGGGCCCTGGGGGTGTGGTTGGAGCTGATGCTATATAAATGGTTGAGGGATTAACAACATTAGCACGGACTTTGCCTATTGCCTGTTTGTAATTTTGTGCTGGTTGTTATAGCTTGTTGGATAAAGTTTGTCAGTTAACCATCTTTGGCTCTGTCCAAATTTCTTGCTGACGGCTGGAACATGACAGGCACTTTATTCCCCTCTTTATACAAAGAAAGTAGTGATAAATTTCCTAATGGTGAGAACAATTAACCAGCAGAACGGCTGGCCTTCAGACATTGTGGTTCTCCATCACTGGAAGCTTTTCATAAGGGCGTAGTAATAGCCGTTTCTCCAAAGTGGTATAGGGTCTCCTGTTTGAGGAGGGCTTGCATTAGAAGACCTGCAAAGTCCCTTCCAATTCTGTTATTCTCTTCTGTTCTGTTCCAATAATATTTATGATACCCTGATAAGTAAAACCATAGAAATGAAAGAGGGTTTAGTTTCTTTTTCACTTTACTGTATGTGAAAACAACCCTTTGCACTGCTAAGAATTTGTGATTGACCCAGTCAACAAGTGAATTTCATCATTGAATGGATATTCAAACTTGGATCTCGGTAGTCTTCCATGTGTCGTGATTAATGTAAGCTTCTTTGAGTATTGTGGCATGTTTGCTTTTTCATTGTAACGTAAACGTTTTTCTTTTTTTCTCATCTTCTGCAACCATTTTATGCAACATTAAATATACTTTTATTTTAATCTTACAGACAAAGAGGATGGCAATAAGGGCACTCTGGACAACTGCGGATAACAAGCAACATTGGACAGCAAAGCAAGTCAGTCCAGAAATCAAAATATTTTCTATTTCCTTCAGAAAGCCACACAATTCTTCAATCCCTCAGCAGGTGATAGAGAAATGAGAGAAAATCAAGAAGAGGTTTCTAGCTGGGAAAAGTAGAGTGTGAAATTCAAGCATATATTACATGAAAAGTCAAGGAGATTATTTTTCCATTGGGCAAAAAAGGGAAATATCTGGAAGTCAGTGGTGAGGAAAAGGTCAATTGGAAAGCCACATAGAGCAGAAAGTGTTGCAGGCCTCACTCTGGGAGGAAGAAAACAGGTTGAATCAAAGCACTGCTAAACAAAAGATCATCCATATTTTGGCCCTCCAAAGGAATATTAGTTGTGGAAAAGCTCCATAGATATGCCTGTTGTGGGAAAGATACAACTTGCAAATCATAGCTGATTATGCCAGAGAGGATCCCGACTGGAGAAAAACCATACAAATACTCTGAATGTGGCAAAACCTCTGATCAGAACACCTCCATTGTGGTTCTTAGAAGGACCCACAAAGGAGAGGAGTCCTACAAGTGCTCCCAACATAGTAAATTCTTTAGCAAGCATGGCAATATGGACTCATACCAATGAGAAACTGTTTCAATGTCCTGATTGTGAGAAATGTTTCTGTGATAATTCCAACCTAATGATACACCAGAGGATTCACACAGGCGAGGAGCCCTTTAAATGTCCTCGCTCTGGGAATAGTTTCAGTCGAAATTCTCACCTCTTTTCACACCAGAGCACTCATATAGGAAAGAAACTGTTTGAATGTCCTGTTTGTCGGAAAAGTTTCAGAAAGAATTCCAGCCTGGTGATACACCTGAGGACTCATACAGGAGAGAAACCCTTTGAATGTCCTGATTGTGGGAAAAACTTCAGTCAGCTTTCCAGCCTGGTGACACATCAGAGGACTCACACAGGAGAGAAACCCTTTGAGTGTCCTGATTGTGGTAAAAGTTTCAGTCACAGTTCCACCCTGGTGAAACACCAGAGGACTCACACAGGAGAGAAACCGTTTGAATGTCCTGACTGTGGGAAAAGTTTCAGTCAGAATTCCAGCCTGATTCAACACCAGAGGACTCACACAGGAGAGAAACCCTTTAAATGTCCTGACTGTGGGAAAAGTTTCCGTAACAATTCCACCCTGATTCAACACCAGAGGACTCACACAGGAGAGAAACCATTTGAATGTCCTGACTGTGGGAAAAGTTTCAGTCATAATTCCACCCTGTCTCAACACCAGAGCACTCACACAGGAGAGAAACCGTTTGACTGTCCTATTTGTGGGAAATGTTTCAGTAAGAATTCCAGCCTCGTGATACACCAGAGGACTCACACAGGAGAGAAACCCTTTAAATGTCCTGACTGTGGGAAAAGTTTCATTCAGAATTCCAACCTGGTTGAACACCAGAGGATTCACACAGGAGAGAAACCCTTTAAATGTCCTGACTGTGGGAAAAGTTTTATTCAGAATTCCACCCTGGTTCAACACCAGAGGATTCACACAGGAGAGAAACCCTTTAAATGTCCTGACTGTGGGAAAAGTTTCTCTCAGAATTCCACCCTGATTCAACACCAGAGGACTCACAAAGGAGAGAAACTGTTTGAATGTTCTGTTTGTGGGGAAAGTTTCAGTCAGAATTCCCACCTTGTGGAACACCAGAGGACTCACAGGAGAGAAACCCTTTAAATGTCCTGACTGTGGGAAAAGTTTCTCTCTGAGATCCCAGCTCGTGCACCAGAGGACTCACATAGGAGAGAAATTGTATGAGTGTCCTGTTTGTGGAAAAAGTTTCAGTTGGAATTCCAACCTGGTGATATACCACAGTACTCACACAGGAGAGAAACCATATGGGTGTCCAGACTGTGGGGAAGATTCCGATATCAGGACTAGCCTTCTAAATCATATGCTTATACACACAAGGGAGAAACTATTTGAGTGCCCTGTGGATGGTGCTTCAAGAAACCTTCCAACTTTATAGCACACAAGAAAATCCACATGAGGCCCTAAGTGATGAGTGTAGAGAAGGTTTGAATTTCATTTCTAATGTCCCATTGTAAGTCCAGCTGAGAAATTGACTGTTAAATTTGACTATAAAGAATTTGCCTAATTTTTTGTAGGCAAATATGTAATGGTATTAGATGGGAAGGAGGAAAGAATTTTTTTTGATAATGACTTTCTGACCATAAGCAGCAGAAGTTGCTGGATACAGGTAGTCCTCAAGTTACAAATATAATGGAGACTGCCCATTCCATCCATAAGTCGAGAATTTGTGGAAGTGAATCTCGCACATTGAACGACATCACTCCCTGCTTTTTCCCTTGCATTTGCTGCTTTCTCGTCCCAGATCAGCCTCACGAGACCTCCAGTGCCAAGAAAGCAGCCCTGAGAAGCTGCATGCAGTTTCTCGGGACTGCTTTCTCGTCAGCAAAGTGCTTGAGTATTGCGTTCCTCTAGGCTTTGGCAGCCCTTTGCAAAAAGTTGCTGGATACAGGTAGGCCTCGAGTTACGAATGGATTCTACCCATTCTATCCCTAACTCGAGAAATCGTGGGAGTGAAGCTCTTATATTGAATGACGTAGCTCACTGCTTTCACCCACGCATTCACTCATTTTTTAAAAAAGCTTTTTATTAATAATTCAAGTTTTAAAAACAAAAAACAATGAACATTGCTTGACATCTCTGGTTTCTGACATTTATGTCTAATTAGAATTAATAAGTAATATATTCCTCGATCTATATACAAATTTACATATATTCTACTTCATTAAATGTCAAGTATACAATGTATTACTTCCTAAACAGCTATACACATATCCAATAAACCTATATTTCACTCACAAGTTCAATATTCATTGACATATGCATTTCCAGACATTTGCTATCCCTTGTTTTTGGCATTTTTTCTCTTGTCTAACCAATCGTAAAATTTGCTCCAGACTTCATTAAAAATTGATTCGCTTTTATCTTTGAATTCTAAAGTGAGTCTATCCATCTCTGCACAGTTATAAATTTTACATATTACTTTTTCTTCTAAGGGTATTTCTTTACACTTCCATTTTTGAGCAAATGCTAATCTTGCAGCGGTTAGTATATGTAATGTTAAGTAGGTTACATTTTTATTGTATTTACCGTCTATCATTTCCAGTAAAAGAAATTCTGGCTTAACTTCTATTTTAACCATTAAAATCTCTTCTAGCCAACTCTTAATTTGCTGCCAAAAGCTTTTTGCTTTTGGGCACTCCCACCACATATGGTAATATGACCCTAAATCCACCTCACACTTCCAACAAATTGGAGAGTGTTTTTTGCTAATTATTGCCAATCTTGTGGGTGGGAAATGCTACCTGTAAAACATTTTATACAAGATTTCTTTATATGAGGCTGCCAGTGTAATTTTAATATTTTTTCCCCACAGATTCAGCCAATTATCCAAATCGATACTGTACCCAAAACATTTACTTCAGGTTATCATAGTCTCCTTTACTTGTTCTTCAAGCATTTCTTGTTTTAATAGATAATGGTACAATTTTTTAATGGCCTTTCCCTCCGTACTTAATAGAATTTTATCCAATTCTGATGATTCTAATTTTGTACCCCATTCTTTTTTGTCCTTCATAAATTTATATTGTATTTGTAAATATACCCACCACTCTAATTCGAGTCCTCTTCCTTTAGATTATTCCTTGATTTCAATTCCCCTGTCACGTTTAATAGTTCTTTATATGTAACAGCGCCTCCTGCTGTAAGAAGATTTGGGTGTGTGAGCATTTCTACTATCGATATCCAATTAGGGATCTCTATGCAATTGCTTCTTTTAGTCTTGATCCAAATATCTAAAAGTGCCCTCCCGATGTAGTGCCTTTGGAAGTACTGGTGAACTTTATGTTTCTCCTCCCAGAGGATAGTGTGCCACCCTATTTGGAGATCATGTCCTTCTAATGTCAACAATCTTCTGTTTTTGAGGTGTAGCCAATCACTTACCCAGACCAGAGCTGCTGCTTGCCAATATTTTTCCCAATCTGGAAGGCCAAATCCCCCTCTTTCTTTTGCATCCTGTAATAATTTTTATTTAATTCTTGGGTTTTTGTCCTGCCATATAAATTTTGATATAATTCTGTTCAAATTTAAAAAGAAATCTTTTTAAAGCCAAATTATGCATTGAAATAAAAATAACATTTTAGGTAGAACATTAATCTTGATCATAGCAATCCTCCCCAACAAGGAGTTAAATCTTTTCCATCTTTCTAAATCAATTTTAATTTGTTCAATTAGCCTATCATAATTCTCTTCTTTAAGTGTCACGCATCTTGAGGTCAATTGGATTCCTAGGTATCTTAATTTTTTTAACTATCTGAATGTCAATTTTTCTCTCTATTTTTTTTTTTTTGCTCCTCTGTCATGTTTTTTACTAACCTTTTTGTTTTATCCTTATTTATCTTTAGGCCTGGTACCTCCCCATATTTTTCCAGTACTTCCATCAGCCGTACACCAGACTACATTGGCTTGTCAATAATAAAGACAAGATCGTACGCAAACGCCTGCACTTCAAAAAATTCATTTCTAATCTTCAAGCCACTAATTTGGTTATCTTCTCAAATATAGAAAACTATTCAAAAACTTAGAAACTATTCAAAGTTTCTAATGATAAAATAAACAATAGCGGCGATAGCAAATAACCCTGTCTCATACCTTTCTGAATTTGAAGATTCTTTGTTGTTTCCCCATTGATTACCACTTTTGCTCCTTGTTCGGAATAAATTGCTCTACACATCCTTATAATTTTTCCCCAAATTCCATATACTTTAATTGATTTAATATGAATTCCCATTTAACATTATCAAATGCTTTCTGCGCACAGCGAATATTAATACCATCTGTTTTTCATTGTGTAGCTCATAATATTCTATGATATCTAATATAATCCTAATATTGTTCCTTATATATCATCTGGGCAGGAAGCCATTTTGATCAGAATGGATAAAGTTTTCTAACAATTTTTTAATCTTTCAGCCATAATTGTCATAAAAATTTTGTAGTCCGAATTCAATAGGGATATCAATCTATAATTTTAAATATACGTCCAGTCAGAATTTTCCTTTGGGATCAAAGTGATTGTCACTTCTTTCCACGAGATTGGAATTTTTGCTTCATTTAAAACTTCATTATAAACTTCTAACAATATTGGACTTAGTATTTCCTGGTGATTTTTATATATTTCTGATGGCAACCCATCAGGACCTGGTGCTTTATTTATTTTTTGCTTCTTGATTGCCTCCAATAATTCTAATGATGTTACTTCTTTGTTTAGTATCTCCTTACATTCTGCCGGGACTTTGGGCAATCCCGTTTTCTGAAGATATTGCCAGATCTTATCTTCCCCTATCTTTTCCTTATCCTCATAGAATTTTTTTAAACAACTCATAGGCTACATTTCTCTTACCTTCATTTTAATATATTAATTTGCCCTCATCATTGTGTAATTTATTAATCCATAATAATAAATAAATAAATAATATTTAATTTAACGTTCAATTTCCTCTATTTACTGTTTCAGCTCTTGTTTTTGTGGCTCTTTTTGTAATTCCTTCTCAACTCTGCTCAATTCTTCTTCTAGACTATTTTGTCTTTGCTTTTTTTTGTTTATTTTCCTTGGCCATATATGCTATCGCAACTCCTCTCATAAAAGCTTTTGCAGTATCCCAGAGATATTGGTTGTTTGTGTCTTCTTTCTTGTTATCTTGGAAGAATAAGCCCATTTGTTCATTATCAATTTAAACTCATTCTGTTTCAAAATTGCTTTTTTCAGAATCCATCTTTTAATCTTCTTTTGTCCTTTCCATTTGATTCCAATAGGGTTATGATCTGCCCATGAATTTATACCAATTTTAATTTCCTCAATTTCCAAATTGAGTTCTATTGATACCCATGCCATGTCGATCCTGGACCATGTGTTATGTCTGCCCAAATAATATGTGTATTGTTTCTCTTTCCCATTTCTTTCTCTCCAACTATCTTTAATACATAGCCCCTCCACCATTTAAAAAAATGTGTTGCGCAATATCCTTTTAATACTTTTCCTCTGTCAGGATTCCAAGAAACACCCCCAACGAAATAAAGCTCTGAGGCTTGAGGTTCCTCAAAGTTCCAATTTATTAGAGATGTCATGTTGTCATAGCTGCCAAAAAATTTTATTTTTTGCTTCTTAACTGCCATCCTCATTTTGTCACTCTTACGATCTAATTCTCTGTCTACTATTGTGTTGATGTCCCCAACTATGCAGATATTGTCATATTCCAATTCTCCAATCATATTATGTAATTTTTTAATAAAATATCATTTGGCCCTCATTTAGCGCATATAGTCCCACACAACCACTTTCTTCCCATTTAATGTTATCTCATCTTTATAAATCTGCTTAGCTGAAATTCCTGGATATATATCGCAATTCCCCTTTTCTTTTGTTGAGATAGAGCTGTAAACATATTCCCTAGCTTGGGACATTTTGGTACATGTTGATGTGACTTCTTTATGTGTGTTTCCTGCAACACTATTATATCTAAATGCATCTTACTCGATTTGTTGAAGTAGCTTTTCCTCTTAGTGGGAGCATTTAAGCCATTAACATTTAATGATAGAAGCGTTATTTCCTCTTGTACATCTCTACTTCTGTCTGGATCTTGCCGCCCTCGTCTGTCTAACTTCTTTGTATTCTTTGTGTTTGCTTTCATCATATCTTTCTGTATCTGTTCTTCCTTCCCATCTTCTCTTTCTTTTATTAGAGCTTCTGTCACTTCCAATGTTTGTTCTTTTGATTCACCACCTTCTCTTAATTCTCTTTCCTCTATTTCATTATCACTGCCAAAATTTTGCCTATAGAATTCTTCTGCTTTGTCTATTGTATCAAGAATAAATCTTTTTTCCTGCCATGTTACCATGATACCTTCTGGTATCAGCCATCGAAAATTAATATTTAATCGTGTTAATTTAGAAGTTACAATTTGGTAGAGTCTTAGTTCTCTCACTCTCCTAGGAACTTGCTTGAGAACCACCAGTTGTCTCCCTCTGTACTCCAGCAGATCATCCCTTGTCCTATGTAATATTTCATCACGAATCGACTTCTTTACAAACCTAATATGTACTTCCTTCAGTAAATTATGCCTCTTCACATAATTGGTGTGGATTCTATAGATTTCATCCATTTCATTCGCCATTTCCTCTTTGCCAATTCGTAGGTCTCCTGCCAGCATCTCTGCCATCATTTCAGGTAAATCTTCACCTTTATTTTCTTTCACATTCTATAATCGTAAATAGTGGGCTGCTTTTTCCATTTCTAACTGGATAACCATCATTTCAAGATATTTTTTAGCTTGTATTAATTTAATGTTCATTTCATCCACACATTTTTCTTCCCTTCCCAATCTTTCTTCCATCTCTTGTAATTTTTGCTCATTTTTCATAATTTGCTATTGCAAACATTCAAATTTACTCTCTATTGATTTTATCTTTTCTTTAAGTTCTCCAGTATCGCTCCTCACTTCTCCTATCTCTCTTTTCAAGTCTTCATGATTTTTCAACATTACGTCTTGCATGGATTGCAGTATTAATTGTAAATCCTTAAATAAATTTGATCTTTCCCTTTGATCATTTCTTCTATGGATCTTTGCCCTGCTGGACTCAATTCCACTGTGGTAGTTTGGGCTACCTACCTCCTTCCTGTACCAATCCTCATTAAGTTAGGTATGCTCGTCATCTCTGCAACCAACTTAAACCAACCTCTCCACTTATTTATAAACCTCTTGTTTCCCTCCAGCATACCCTAACTATTGCTTTATTTATTCCTTTCCTATCTATCTATAACCAAGTCTATCCTCTTATTTTTATATCTGTTGTACACACTCTTAACACACTAAAGTCAATAACTTAGAATTTCTAAATACTTGTATCAATCCAAAATTATCAATTTAACACATCAATCAATATCAATAATTTATTAGCAATAACATGAGTTGTCATTTATAGCATTAATAATATCAATATTATCACTACTTAATGAGAGTAATGATAAGAACAATTTCCAATTTAAATTTAAATACTAAACTATGCAGCTATAAATACAACCATAGCCACAATTATATTCATTATAATTTATAAATTAATTAGTAACAAATTATTTCCCACATTTTTTTTCCTACTTTCTTAAATATAGGGTTTTTTTAGTCCTTCTTACAATACTCTCTTTTCTTCCATAGGACTTCCTATTTACTTCTTAGTGGGAGCATTTAAGCCATTAACATTTAATGATAGAAGCGTTATTTCCTCTTGTACATCTCTACTTCTGTCTGGATCTTGGCACCTCATCTGTCTAACTTCTTTGTATTCTTTGTGTTTGCTTTCATCATATCTTTCTGTATCTGTTCTTCCTTCCCATCTTCTCTTTCTTTTACTAGAGCTTCTGTCACTTCCAATGTTTGTTCTTTTGATTCACCACCTTCTCTTAATTCTCTTTCCTCTATTTCATTATCACTGCCAAAATTTTGCCTATAGAATTCTTCTGCTTTGTCTATTGTATCAAGAATAAATCTTTTTCCTGCATGTTACCATGATACCTTCTGGTATCAGCCATCGAAAATTAATATTTAATCGTGTTATTTTAGAAGTTACAATTTGGTAGAGTCTTAGTTCTCTCACTCTCCTAGGAACTTGCTTGAGAACCACCAGTTGTCTCCCTCTGTACTCCAGCAGATCATCCCTTGTCCTATGTAATATTTCATCACGAATCGACTTTTTACAAACCTAATATGTACTTCCTTCAGTAAATTATGCCTCTTCACATAATTGGTGTGGATTCTATAGATTTCATCCATTTCATTGCCATTTCCTCTTTGCCAATTCCTAGGTCTCCTGCCAGCATCTCTGCCATCATTTCAGGTAAATCTTCACCTTTATTTTCTTCACATTCTGGAATCGTAAATAGTGGGCTGCTTTTCCATTTCTAACTGGATAACCATCATTTCAAGATATTTTTAGCTTGTATTAATTTAATGTTCATTTCATCCACACATTTTCTTCCTTCCCAATCTTTCTTCCATCTCTTGTAATTTTGCTCATTTTCATAATTTGCTATTGCAAACATTCAAATTTACCATCTATTGATTTTATCTTTTCTTTAAGTTCTCCAGTATCATTCCTTACTTCCCCTATCTCTTTTTGCAAGTCTTCATGATTTTTCAACATCACATCCTGCATTGATTGCAGTATTAATTGTAAATCCTTAAATAAATTTGATCTTTCCCTTTGATCATTTCTTCTATGGATCTTTGCCTGCTGGACTCAATTCCATTGTCATAGTTTGGGCTACCTACCTCCTTCCTGTACCAATCCTCATTAAGTTAGGTATACTTGTCATCTCTGCAACCAACTTAAACCAACCTCTCCACTTATTTATAAACCTCTTGTTTCCTCCAGCATACCCTAACTATTGCTTTAATTTATTCCTTTCCTATCTATCTATAACCAAGTCTATCCTCTTATTTTTATATCTGTTGTACACACTCTTAACACACTAAAGTCAATAACTTAGAATTTCTAAATACTTGTATCAATCCAAAATTATCAATTTAACACATCAATCAATATCAATAATTTATTAGCAATAACATGAGTTGTCATTTATAGCATTAATAATATCAATATTATCACTACTTAATGAGAGTAATGATAAGAACAATTTCCAATTTAAATTTAAATACTAAACTATGCAGCTATAAATACAACCATAGCCACAATTATATTCATTATAATTTATAAATTAATTAGTAACAAATTATTTCCCACATTTTTTTTCCTACTTTCTTAAATATAGGGTTTTTTTAGTCCTTCTTACAATACTCTCTTTTCTTCCATAGGACTTCCTATTTACTTCTTAGCCAGCAGATGTCTTCCTCGCCTCCTTTTATATTACTCAGCATTTAGAGTCTCTCTATGCTGTCAGTAACCTCCAGTATATCAGCTCTTTATTCTAAATCTCCGCCTTCTAATTGTCTATTTTACTTCCAAATTAGTAGCGATCAGAAAAAGAAATCTCTTTAATCCTTTAGTCCTTCTCTGCCAATCCAATCTGTCAAAATGCAGCAATTTCTTTTACACCCAAACTTGCCTTTCATAGGTATCTTTTGGAGGAGGCTGTGTATGTCCTCCTCCTTCCTGGGGCCTCTTTCTCTTCTTTCTTAGAAATCCTCCAAGTCGATCTTCCACCCCAGATCACTCTTTTGAAGTGTTTTAACCAGATCAGTCTTGCCGTTGTCCTGCTATTCCACCGCTATTGTTGTCCAACTGTCCGCTGTTACTTCCTTGCAGCTGCCATTACAGGCCATCTCCTTCCCCCGATCAGCTTCTCCGAGGCTTTCCTGCTGCTCGCTTTCTCAACCGCTGCCGAGAGCTACGCTGCAGAGCACCTCTTCCTTCCGATCCCCCTCCAAGGGATCTGGGACTCCACAAAGTCCACTGATTGGTTGGAATTTGCTGGAAAAAGGACTCTAAAATGGAGCATCATTTTCCACAGCTTTCCTCCTTGATAGTTGTCCCCGGCCCCACCCATTCGGTTAATGCTTGGCTTGTTAAGTGTACATGAGTTATCTTGGGATAGGGAATGCCGTAGGGGCTGCTTTCTCATCAGCAAATCACTTGAGGATTGTGTTCCTGTTGGCTTTGGCAGCCCTTTGCAAAAAGCTTTTGCCTGTAGGAACAGGGCTTCAGAGGGACGCGCCTGCTCCTCCCAAGCTCTGCTGGTGTCAACAAAGGCTTTTTGCAAAGGGCTGCTGAAGCCTACAGGAACCCTAAAGTGCGAGATTACACAAGATCTTGCGCTACTGATCTTGCTCTACATTAAGCCTCTGTTCTCTGTGAATGCGGGCAAAGAAACCGCAACAGAGAGGAGGTCTTTGCAAGGTAAGTGACTCTCCAAAGGCGAAATGCCTGTGAAGACCCGGCCGGAGTGGTGATGATATAGGTGGGGTGAATGTTGCAGAGCATAAGGGTGAACAACTTCCATGGTGCTGCAATATTTATAATTTCACAATTTTTTCATCAATGCTAGGGGGCACTTATCGTGTAACTTTGAACGTTCGCTAAAGGGACACTTGTAACCCAGGGATTTCCTGTATTTATTTTTGCAGACATTGTCCAATTCTGTAAAAATATTTTTGGGAGTGTTCTTTGCATTTTTATCATAGTAGATGATAGAAATGCCACGTACAGAGTCCCAGCCTTTTTTTCCCTGGGTGCCCCTGAGATTTTCAGCCCCAGAATTCTCCAGGCAATCTTGGGGATTGCAGCACTCAGATTATAGTTAGAGATTGTGGCTCCTCATATAAGGTGAAAGTGAGAGGAGACAAGAGGTAGAGGGGTTTCCAAGTTTAAATTTTCCGAACGGTTGCAGGAATTCAGTGCACCAAGCATGTCTGTTCAGATTGTGTCAAGAATGTGGCACACCACTGAAGAAACCATATGAATGGCAAATATATTCGGGGGGGTTGGGGCACTGACAAAACTAGTGTAAAAATTCAGATATAAAGGCTGTTCTCCCTTGCAGGTGACCTTCATGCAGAAGAGCTGTAGGAATATTGAGTTGCGGAGAAAAGGGATTGTGGTTTAGAGCAGGGGTCTCCAACTTTGGCAACTTTAAGACTTGTGGACTTCAACTTCCAGAATTCTTCAGCCAGCTTTGCTGGCTGAGGAATTCTGGGAGTTGAAGTCCACAAGTCTTAAAATTGCCAAGGTTGGAGACCCCTGGTTTAGAGCACAGGACCGCCAGGTTTATTTGCAACTCCTGTGATCTCCTTTGTTTTTAGGGGCCTCCTTGTTAGCCTTTGACGGCTAATGGCTAGTGGGTGAGATCAGCACCAAGGGACTGATTCTTTTGTGGTCCCCCCCCTTGGTAGGGAGATAATGCAGATGGATTATCCTGATATTTCTGAATTAGAAGACACCATAAAATTCCAAGATTGTTTATTTCACTAACAAGATTCAAGAAGACAGGTTACAATGTTTTTTAGTAGGTCACATTACATGTGATCCATTTGAAGGACACCCAACAACAAGGACCAGGCCAGGTGTGTGGAGAAACCAAGAAACTCTTGGCCTGAGTTTTAAGTCCAAGTGATTTCAAATTTAAACATGTGCAAAATTTATAAAATTTAAAATAATAAAATTATGTTTAGTCCATTTTTCTTTTTCTCTATCCTGGATGTCATTTTTTTAGTGCATATGTTTATTGTGTCTTATCTGACTTATCTGGTCATGTGATTTACATTCAGATGCTTGACAAATGACATTTATGATGGTTGCAGTGTCCCAGGGTCATATGATCCCCTTTTGTGACGTGCTAACAAGCAAAGTCAATGGGGAAAGCAGGTTTACTTAACAACAGTGTGACTCATTTAACAATTGCAATGATTCATTAACAAATGTGGCAAGAAAAGTCGTAAAATGGGGCAAAACTCAGTTAAAAAGTTTTTTACTTAACATAAATTTTGGACTCAATTGTGGTTGTAAGTTCAGGACTATTTGTAACTGAGGACTGGAAAAGAGCTGATAAGGTTCCCTTCTTTAAAAAGGTAAAAACCATGCAGGACTTTACAGAAAAATCAGCCTGATATTAATATCTGGTAATATCTTGGAAAACATATCCAGGCAACAGATCTGAACACCTAGAAGCAAACAAGTTATAACCAGTAGCCAACATGGGTTGATCGAAAAGAGATCATGCCAAACAAACCTTATTTCATTCTTTGACAAAGTGACTAAATTAATGGACCAGAGAAATGCTGTGGACATAGTATACTTAGATTTCAGTAAAGCATTTGATAAAGTAGATCACTACCTACTTCTTGCCAAGCTAGAAAAATGTGAACTTGAAACAGTGGCCCCATCTAAAAAAATGATATTCAACACCGATAAAAATAAAGTTTTACACTTAGACCAGAAAAACCAATTGTATAGGTGCAAACTAGGTGAAATCTGGTTCAATGCCAGTAACTGTGTGAGGAATCTTGGAGTCCTAGTGGACAATCACTTAAATGTGACCCAACAGTGAGTGACAGCTGCCAAAATAACCAATAGACTCCTAGACTGCATTAATAGATGGATAGAATCAAGATCATGTGAAGTTCTAGTACCGCTTTACAACACTTGGAATACTGCAACCAATTCTAGTCACCACAATATAAAAAGATATTGAAACTCTGGAAAGCATGCAGAGCAACAAAGATGATTAGGTGACTGGAAGCTAAAACATACAATGAACTGTTACAGGAATTGGGTATGTCAAGTCCAGGTGTGTCAAGCTCAATTTCATTGAGGGCCGCATCAGGATTGTGTTTGATCTGGGGGGTGGGGTGGGCATGGCCAGCTCGATGCCACTCATGTTGGGGGCACCTGTGGTGGCCCAAGGGCTCTGCCAGAGAAATCGCACACTCAAGCTCAGTTTTTGGTTGCAATGGCCTCTTGCAACCCTCTTCCAGGAAAAACAGAGCTTGGTGGCAGAGGCACAGTGGGCCAGTCATTCGCTGTTTCCAGGGCAGACTCGTGGGCCAGATCTAAGCACCCTATGGGCCACAGGAAGCAGTAAGGGAACCCCTTTATTTTATTTATTTATTTATTTGTCACAATAGTATATGTAAGCGTAAGCATGAAATAACTATACGATATATAAGCATATATATTATGAAGAAGAGGGCCGTGAAAATATTTACAGACCCCTCGCATCCTGGACATAAACTGTTTCAACTACTACCCTCAAAACGACGCTATAGAGCACTGCACACCAGAACAACTAGCCACAAGAACAGTTTTTTCCCGAAGGCCATCACTCTGCTAAACAAATAATTCCCTCAACACTGTCAAACTATTTACTGAATCTGCACTACTATTAATCTTCTCATAGTTCCCATCACCAATCTCTTTCCATTTATGACTGTATGACTATAACTTGTTGCTGGCAATCCTTATGATTTATATTGATATATTGACCATCAATTGTGTTGTAAATGTTGTACCTTGATGAACGTATCTTTTCTTTTATGTACACTGAGAGCATATGCACCAAGACAAATTCCTTGTGTGTCCAATCACACTTGGCCAATAAAAATTCTATTCTATTCTATTCTATTCTATTCTATTCTATTCTATTCTATTCTATTCTATTCTATATAACCATAAGTATAAAAAAGAAAAACTATACAAATTGGATACAATTAAAGGGAACATTAGGACAGGAACGGTAGGCATGCTTGTGCTCTTATGCACGCCCCTTATAGACCTCTTAGGAATGGGGTGAGGTCAATAGTAGATAGTTTTTGGTTAAAGCTTTGTGGACTTTGGGAAGAGACCACAGAGTCAGGTAGTGAATTCCAGGCATTAACAACTCTATTACTGAAGTCATATTTTCTGCAGTCAAGACTGGAGCGGTTCACATTAAGTTTAAATCTGTTGCGTGCTCGTGTAATGTTGCGATTGAAGCTGAAGTAGTCTTCAACAGGAAGGATATTGTAACAGATTATTCTATGAGTTAAACTCAGGTCATATCGAAGGCGGCGGAGTTCTAAATTTTCTAAACCCAGTATTTCTAGTCTGGTGGTATAAGGTATTTTATTATATTCAAAAACCCTTGCCAAGGAAACTGAAAGGCCAGACATCAAGACTGACGCAAAGGCACCAAAAACGAAGGTAAGTAACTATTTCACTATTTCACTTGGCTCAGTTGCAAAGGTTGGTTGCTAGGAATCGAAAGTAACTTGCTGCCATGTAATTACTGAAAATATCTTCCAAATGCCTTGGTGGTGTTTGGACAAGCATGTTTTTCCACCTCCAGTCGCTAGATGGCGGTCAGGCAACATCTGTGCCTAGAAAGGCATCAACACTGCATTGCTAGAAAGGATGGGAGGAGACGAGAAACGCAGAGGAACTTACTCTTCTGGATGACTTAATGGGAGGAAGGTGGAGTGCAGAGCGGCTTTTCTGCTCTTCCGAGGGTCGAAGCCGCAGCTGGCAGGTGAGTTGAGGGCTGCAGGTGGGAGGAGAGTCCGGGAGCAAGTCGGGCTGTTCGGTTCCCTCCACGGCCTGGAAGCAGAGAAGCAACTGGGCTGAAGCAGATCAGCTGCTGCTGCTGCATGTTCCTTCCCTCCCCAAATGGAAGCCCACTGGGGCTGCAGGCTGTGAAACTGGTGGCTGCAATTTTCTGCTGCTGGGAAGATTGAAAAAGTCTCTATTAAATTAAAGTTGATTCTTTGGGAATGGCTTCCCTCCAGAGGTTGTGGCTGCTCCGTCACTGGAGGGTTTTAAAAGGAGATTGGACAGACTTATGTGCCTCTGGTCTTTTTTTGGGTTTTGTTGTTTTGTTCTACTTCTATTTCTAGCTACCAAGCATGGTGTTTCCTATTAGTGACCCCATCTGTGTATTCACCAGGTTCAACTGTGCTTAACCGAGCACTTAAAAAAACCTAGCTGTTGAATGTTTTGATTGTTCAGATGTATTTATTCATAAAATATATTGACCACCAATTTTACCATGACATAACTGTGGGCATGTTAGAGACATTAAAAATATATACACCTTAAAACATGTTAAAGAAACAGATGTAAGTTGGCTCTGTCATGTGACATCATCCTTCATGATTGGGCTGCTTAGTGACACAGATGCCAGACTCAATTGCAGTCAGTAAGTGAGGACTACTTCAATTGGGATGTCACCAAAGGGGTTGTGGAAATTATTTTCTGCCCTTACTTGGAGCTTATGACTTCCATGGGCATAACTGGTGCTTCAAATCTTACTTTAGGCATCATAAACCCCAACATCTGTAAAGTTAGTGTCAAGAAGATTGACAGGTATGGCTTGATAAAACAAAAGACAGAGTCCAAGTGTGTGTGTTGATAAGCCAACGCATTTATTCAGCTGAGTAAAAATGGGTCCCTCCTAAGAAGGAAGGAACCCTGAGCATAGTGCAAGGCAGATATTTATACATTTCTTTGCTTTCGCTTCATTACATAGGCAGCTGGCATATGACAGATAAGATATAGAAATTATAAAAATTATAGAAATAGTCAAGCATGCCTTCTGTGGTTTATGTCACGTGCCTAACCCACAGGCTAGTGGTTTCCTATGAAAGTTTTCATGGCCTCAGAAGCCTGTTGAGGCCTGAACTTCAGCTTTGCCATCTCAGCAAATGAGTAATCATCAATTTGATCAGATTTCTGATTAACTTTAGCATAAAATGTTTGATTGTAACCATTTTTAGATATTTTCCAGGCTTGAAAGACATGGATATTCTCCATATTGTAGGTGTGTTTGTTTTTATTTTTCTCTGAATGTCCATATCTGCAAATGTATAATCTATTCCTAGGACATCCAGATAAACAATCATGTGAAAAAGAAAGTACACTCTCCTTGATTTCTATTATTTTACGTATCAGGACAGTGAAAATCATTTGGTCCTTAGAAGTTCTTAAAAGTACCATATTTTCCGGAGTATAAGACATATATTTTTCCGCCTAAAATAGGCTGAAATTTTAGGTGTGTCTTATAGTCCGAATGTAGCTTTTTCAAAGCTTTTTTTCAGCCCTAACGAGGCTATAGCGAGTGAAGCGATTTTCCAGGTAAAGCTATCTCTATGCTTTGCCTGCTCCCTCTGACTCAGCTGTTCTTTAGCAGCTTTTTTTCAGCCCTAATGAGGTGCTAGCAAGTGAAGCGATTTCCATGCTTTGCCTGCTTTTCTCATTGCTTCTCTCCAAAGATCAGTTGTGCTTTAGAAGCTGTTTTTTATCTCCAAGCAGGGGATAAAAAGCGCAAGCACATGCACTCAAAACCAACAAATTAATGTGCTGAAGCTGACCAGACTAAGTACGCTAGCCAGATGAATACCTGGTAGGCAGATTTTTTCTTCCTATTTTCCTCCCCAAAACCTAAGCTGCGTCTTATACTCTGGTGCATCTTATACTCCCAAAAATATGGTAGGTAAGTACAACCATATATGAACAACAACACATGACATATTACATCAGGTCATCATTTATTTTATAAAAAGGGAGCCAAGACAAGAGAAGTCATGTATGAAAAATATGATTCAATAATTTGTAGAACTACCTTTAGCAGCAACAACTAGAAATAATTCTTTTCTGCGTGACTTTATCAGTCTCCTGTAGTGTCGTGGAGGAATTTTGGCCCACTCTTTTTTACAACATTGCTTCAGTTCATTGAGGTTTGTGGGTGATTTTTTATGCACAACTCTCTTGAGATCCCACCGATTGGGTTGAGGTCTGGACTTTGATTGCCATAGCAACACCTTGATTCTCTTCTTTTCCAGCCATTCTGTTATAGATTTGCTGATGTGTTTTTGTGACCATTGTCCTGTTGCATAGTCCTATGTCAGCCAAGTTTTAGCTATTGGTCAGATGGCCTCTGGCCCAATTGCATTTTGGCCAGCCATCTCCACTTTGGTCTGGTCTGTGCAAAGGACAAGTGTTCCAGAAGTCTTGTGATTTATTCAGATTCAACTTTGCAAACCTCAGCCCTGCTGCTATGACCTTTTTAGAGACAAGAGGGTTTCTCCTCACAACCCTTCCAAACAAACCATATTTGGTCAGTCTTTTTCTAATTGCACTGTCATGAATCGTAACATTTAACATGCTAACTGAAGCCTGTAAAGTAGGGGTGACAAACTTGCATCATCTGGCATGATCATGTGACATATCACAACTTTTTCCCCCTTCTCTAAATTGGACGTGGACGTGACCAGTGCATGATCCTTCTGTCCCACAGGCTAGTTTGACAACCCTGCTGTAGAATCTGAGATATAACTCTGCAATTTTTCTGGCCATTGCACCGTCTGACCTTGGGCTGAATTTCCTTGAAGTCCCACTCCTGGGAAGATTAGCAACTCTCCTGAATGCTTTACACTCGTGAATAATCTTCCTCACTGTAGAATTATGAGTTTTAAATTGGTTGGAAATGGCCTTTTAAACCTTCCCAAATTGATGGGCAGCAACAATTCCTTCTCTAAGATCATTCTCTAAGATTCTTTATTCTTTGCCACTGTGAACACACACCTCAATTCCGGAGACCAGGAAACTCCTACAACTTTGGCTTTTCCTGATGATCAATTGATCAAGGGCACTTTATTAGCATACTTGGCTGCTACTTTGCCTCTTTATACTATGGAAGCAGTGAGAAATTTCCTAATGGTGAGAACAATTAACCAGCAGAATGGCTTGCCATCAGAAATTGTGCTCCATCACTGGAGGCTTTTCATAAGAGACGAGACAGATTCTTACCTGAAATGGTGTAGGGTCTCCTGCTTGAGTAGGGGCTGGATTAGAACATCTCCAAGATCCTTTCAAATTCTATTATTCTTTTCTGATGTGATGATATTTTTATGTCCTGATAAGTAAAACCAAAGTTATCAAAGAGGGTGTAGTTTCTTTTTCAGTTGCCTGTATTTGAAAACAACCCTTTGCACTGCTAAGAATTTGTGATTGACCCAGTCAACGTGAATTTCATTATTGAATGGATATTTGAACTTGTATCTGGGTAGTCTTCCATGTGTCAAATGAATCATGATTAGTGTAGAAGCTTCTTTGAGTATTGTGGCGTGTTTGCTTTTTCATTGTAATGTAAACTTTTTTCTTTTTTTCTCATCTTCTGCAAGCATTTTATGTACAATTAAAGATACACTTTTATTTGAATCTTACAGACAAAGAGGGATGGCAATAAGAGCGCTCTGGACAACTGAGGATAACAAGCAACATTGAATAGTAAAGCAAGTCAGTCCCGAAATCAAAATATTTTCCATTTCTTTCAGAAAGCCACACAATTCTTCACCTCCCTCAGCAAGTGAGAGAGAAATGAGAGAAAATCAAGAAGATATTTCTAGCTGGGAAAAGTAGAGTGTGAAATTTAAGCATATATTACATGAAAAGTCAAGGGAGATTATTCTTCCATTCAGCAAGAGGGAAATATCTGGAATTCAGTGGTGGTGGTCGGGGGAAATGTCTCTTCGATCGCCATGTAGGGCTCACTCTCGGACGAAGAAAATCACCAGTAAATTAAAACACCACTAAACAAGGGATCATCCATATTTTTTACCTCCTCAAGAACATTAGTTGTGGAAAAGCTCCATAGATGTTCCTGTTGTGGGAAAGATACAACTTGCAAATAGCAGTTGATTATGCCTGAGAGGATCCAGACTGGAGAAAAGTCATACAAATACCCTGAATGTGGCAAAACCTTTGGTCAGAAGAACTCCATTTTGGTCCATGGAAGAACTCACACAGGAGAGAAGGCCTACAAGTGGTCCCAATGCAGTAAAAGCTATAGCAAGCATGGCAACATGGACTCACACCAAGGAGAAACCATTTGAATGTCCTGATTGTGAGAAATGTTTCAGTAGCAATTATAACCTGGTTCAACACGAGAGGATTCACACAGGAGAGAAGCCCTTTGAATGTCCTGATTGTGGGAAATGTTTCAGTCAGCATTCCAGCCTGGTTCAACACGAGAGGATTCATACAGGAGAGAAACCGTTTGAATGTCCTAATTGCGGGAAATGTTTCAGTCAGCATTCCACCCTGGTTCAACACCAGAGGATTCATACAGGAGAGAAACCCTTTGAATGTCTTGACTGTGGGAAAAGATTCAGTGATAGTTCCAGCCTGGTGAAACACCAGAGGATTCATACAGGAGAGAAACCCTTTGAATGTCTTGACTGTGGGAAAAATTTCAGTCATAATTCCAGCTTGGTTCAACACCAGAGGATTCATACAGGAGAAAAACCCTTTAAATGTTCTGATTGTGGGAAAAGTTTCCGTCAGAATTCCAGCCTGGTTCAACACCAGAGGATTCACACAGGAGAGAAACCCTTTGAATGTCCTGATTGTAGTAAAAGTTTCAGTCAGAATTCCAACCTGGTTCAACACCAGAGGACTCATACAGGAGAGAAACCCTTTGAATGTCCTGACTGCGGGAAAAGTTTCAGTCAGAATTCCAGCCTGGTTCAACACCAGAGGATTCACACAGGAGAGAAACCCTTTGAATGTCTTGATTGTGGTAAAGGTTTCAGTAACAATCCCAATCTGGTGAAACACCAGAAGACTCACACAGGAGAGAAACCCTTTGAATGTCCTGACTGTGGGAAAAGTTTCAGTCAAAATTCCACCCTGGTTCAACACCAGAGCACTCACACAGGAGAGAAACCCTTTAAATGTCCTGATTGTGGGAAATGTTTCAGTCAGAATTCCCACCTTATGGAACACCAGAGGATTCACACAGGAGAGAAACCGTTTGAATGTCCTGATTGTGGGAAAAGTTTCAGTCATAATTCCAGTCTGGTTAAACACCAGAGGAGACTTACACAGGAAAGAAACCATACAAGTGTCCATACTGTGGGAAAGATCTCATTACTAGGGTTAACCTTATAAATCATGTCCTTATGCACAAAGGGGAGAAATCATTTTAGTGCCCCAAGTGTGGATGGTGCTTCAGAAAATATTTCACCCTTATCGCACACAATAAAATCTCCCGAGGGCACAAATGATTAGTGTAGAGAAGGCTTGAATTTGATTTCTAATGTCCCATTGTAAGTCCACCTGAGAAATTGGCTATTTAAATTGATTAAATTAAATAGAATTTGCCTGATTTTTTGTAGGCAAATATGTAATGGTATTAAATGGGGAAGAGGAAAGAAAAAGTTGGAACATATTACTTTGATAATGGCTATCTTGCCTTCAGTGTAAGAAGTTGCTAGATATTTATTTTTGTAGAAATTGGGCAGTTATGTAAAAATCTTTTTGGGAATGTTGTTTGCATTTTTGTGATTGTGGATGATAGAAATGCTATGTGCCAGGAGTCCCAGCCTTTTTCTCCCTGAGTGCCCCCAAGATTTTCAGCCTCAGAATTCTCCAGCCAGAGTCTTTTGGGGATTGGAGCACTGAGACTATAGTTAAGAGATTCTGGCTCCTCATATAAGGAGAAAGCAAGAGGAGAAGAGACACAGAGGGGTTTCAAAGTTTATCTTTTCCTAACAGTTCCAGGAATTCAGTGTACCAAGCATGTCTGTTCATATTGTGTCAAGAATGAGGCACGCAAGTGGAAGAAACCATATAAATAGCAAATATATTGAGGGAATTTAGGGCAGTGATAAAAGCAGTGTAAAATTTCAATGTAAAGGCTGTTCTGCCCTGCAGGTGACCTTCATGGTTCAAGAGCCATAAGAAGCAATTTGATTGAAACATGTCAGTTGCTACATATTCCTTCTCTCCCCAGATTTTATTCCATTGGTGATACATGCTTTAAAACTGGTTCTCCATATTAGGGTTGACATGGCTTTCAACAATGGAAGCATTACCAATTTGGGGAAATTAACATGAAATGAGAGCATGAAATGTTATAGCCATTATTTAATTAAAAATTGATTGAGTAAGAGATTTGGATAATGTAAGATTAGATGAATGAAAGAGATGTTTATCTTGAAATTGTACAAGAGATGTGTAACCACCCCACCAACACACTGTAACTGGATTGAAGAGGTTTTTATGTTTGTTTGTTGTACAAAATAAAAAACGTTTCACAAAAAAATGGAAGCATTAATACATCCAAATGTTATCAATATGGGAAATATTACTAGATATTAAGATATTTTATCAGAAAATGGGGAATTGAAAATGAAACAATTAGATCAACAAGGGATTGATATGGTTTGGTATTCACAATTGCAAATACAAATGAAATATGAAAAAGATGCTAGGCTATAGATGTTGAGACTCTAGAAAGAGTGCAGAGAAGAGCAACAAAGATGATTAGGGGACTGGAGGCTAAAACATGAAGAACGGTTGCAGGAACTAGGTATGTCTAGTTTAATGAAAAGAAGGACTAGGGGAGACATGATAGCAGTATTCCAATATCTCAGAAGTTGCCACAAAGAAGAGGGAGTCAAACTATTCTCCAAAGCACCTGAGGGTAGAACAAGAAGCAATGGGTGGAAACTAATCAAGGAGAGAAGCAGCTTAGAACTAAGGAGAAATTTCCTGACAGTTAGAACAATTAATCAGTGGAACAACTTGCCTGCAGAAGTTGTAAATGCTCCAATACTGGAAATTTTTAAGAAAATGTTGGATAACCATTTGTCTGAAATGGTGTAGGGTTTCCTGCCTGGGCAGGGGGTTGGACTAGAAGACCTCCAAGGTCCCTTCCAATTCTGTTGTTGTTGTTGTTGTTGTTATATTGTTTTTATTTGGAAATGACACAATTGGATGAGATACCCACAGGAATAGATGAAAAAATGATTAACAAATTGTATAGCTATCTACTTGATATTAAATTAGAAGAAGAATGAGTAAACAAAACAACGATAGCATGGGTGAAAAATTTTGGATATATGGCAGCATTTGGATAAATGGCAGCAATTGTGGGAAAGAAAATACAGCTACAGCATATAAAGAGAATTTGTACAAAATGTTTTACAGATGGCACATGTTACCAGAAAAAATGGCAAAAATGTTTGAAGTTAAATCAACTAAATGTTGGAAGTGCCACCAGACACCAAGATCATACTATCATATGTAGTGGACATATTCAGAAGCGAGAAATTATTGGGCAAGAATTCGAACATGATTAGAGAAAATGACACAGCAACATATTGATTTAAAGCCAGAGCTGTTCCTGTTGAGTATCTTACTTGAGAAAATTAATAAAGAAAATGTATATTTGATTATTCATGTAATAACTGCAGCGAGAATTGTTAGCACAAAATTGGAAAGCAGAAAAAATTCCTACAAAGGGCGAGGTAATTAAGAAAATATTAGAATGTGCAGAAATGAATAGATTGACAATGGTTGGCAGAAGCTGGGAGCTCACCCTGTTACGCGGCACTAGGGATTCAAACCGCTGAACTACCAACCTTTTGATCGACAAGCTCAGCGTCTTAGCCACTGTGCCACCACATCCTTCTGTGTATTGTTTAATGGACTGCTAAATTGGCAAAATGGACTGCTAAATTGGCTATGCTCACCCAGTCACATGACCACCTAGCCACACCTACCCGGTCCGGTCCCCCAACAGTCTACACAGGAGTTAGATTTATTATTCCCAAACAGTTTGGGCAAAAGACTTGGAGGGCAGTACTTTGCAGAAAGCTGATGTATAGGTTTCTGCACTTTCTTATAGATGACTCAGTGGAGATCAAAACCTTTCTACATCCCCAAACTTTATGACTGAGTTCCTGTGGCTGCCAAGGATTTAGGACCCAGGAGGATCAGTGAGTCAGAGGCTGAAAGGGAGCCAGCTTCATTCCTGCTGCCCAGAGCTGCTTCCAAGCACACCCATGCTAAATGCCTTGTGTGCCTGTGACTTTGCATAGACAGAAGTCTCCATTAGGTCAAAGCGAGAAAGTCACATACCCAGCAGGGCTAGAAAAGGGGGGCTTGGGAAGAGGAGATGACTGACCGTATATGGTGAGAGAAATGTTTCCAAAAGGCATTTCAAAGGGTTGGGAAAAAGGTTTGGTAATACAGATGTGTGTGGAAAAATGTATCATTGTTGCCCCACTCTTTCTTTGATACACATTCCTTTTTAAAATAGAAATTGTACATTTCCTAAAATATACAAATCAAATGAAAACAAAGAATGGATACAGAAAAGCAGGAAATGAATTGAAAAAAGAAAAATCATATAACTGCATCTTCCGCCTTTTTCTCTTGAGAAATTGTCATCACACATTATTACCCTATATGGAAATTATCTCTGCTCAGTGTACCAGAATAAAAACTTCCTTGGAAACTGATCCTGGCCTGAAGTCCATTCCTCAGAGAAATCCAGTCCAACATTTCCCTTCTACATTGCTCATAGGTACAGGGAGATTTTCTCAATGCACAGGTAGCAAGCAGTAACCAGGCCCTCATGGTAGAGTCCCACTTAAGGACTCCTTGGGCCAGGTGGGATCCCAGGAAATGAGACTGGACCAACAGGCCATGGTTTTCACTGCTTGCTCCCCAGGGATCTCATACCCCACAGGAAAGGTACAGCAGGAGCGTACACACATACACACACAAACTGTACTTTGTAAACACCCACCAAGCTCCTTGGAGGAGAGTCAAAAGTCCACTTCCTCCTCCTGCTGCTGTATGTTCCCTGGGGAAGGTCTGTGACTTCTCTGGAGGAAACACTGTTGATGGTGAGAGCCTCCCAGAACAAGAAGCAAGTTAGAAGGACATCAATTATGCTGCAAAAAAAGTCAAGTCTCTTCGGAGCGGCACTCAATGCCTGGCGGTTTAATGGATTAGTCATTACAGGTTTCTTCGCAGCAACACAAAAACTCATTTCTTTCGGAGAGTTTTATTTATTTACTTGTTTGTTTGTTGAGTATGTATTAGATAATATATATAAGCATGAATTGAATACATAAAATGAATACAATTAAAGGAACATTAGGACAGGGCGGTAGGCACACTGGTGCTCTTATGCACGCCCCTTACAGACCTCTTAGGAATGGGGTGAGGTCAACAGTAGACAATCTAACCTTAGACTAATTTTAACCTTATAATTTTGGGGATTTGGGGATGAAACCACAGAGTCAGGTAGTGCATTCCAGGCATTGACCACTCTGTTGCTGAAGTCATATTTTCTGCAATCGAGTTTGGAGAGGTTTACCTCAAGTTTGTATCTATTGTGTGCTCGTGTATTGTTGTGGTTGAAGTTGAAGTAGTCTTCAACGGGAAGGACATTGTAGCAGATGATTTTATGAGCTATGCTTAGGTCATACCAAAGGCAGCATGGTTCTAAATTTTCTAAGCCCAAAATTTCAAGTCTGGTGGCATAAGGTATTTTGTTGTGAGCGGAGGAGTGGAGGATTCTTCTTGTGAAATATTTCTGGACACGTTCAGTTGTATTAATGTCCAGTATGCAGTGTGGGTTCCAGACAGATGAGCTGTATTTGAGAATTGGTCTAGCAAATGTTTTGTATGCTCTGGTTAGTAGTGTAATATTACCAGAGAAAAGTTACGCAAGATTAGGTTGACAACCCTTAAAGTCTTTTTGGCAATGTTGTTACAGTGGGCTGATAGGGTTCCCACCTTCAAAAAGGTAAAAAACATGCAGGAACATACAGACAGATCAGCTAAACTAGTGAATCAGAGAAATGCTATAGACATCGTATACTTAGATTTCAGTAAAGCACCTGATAAAGTAGATGACACCCTACTTCTTGCCAAGTAGAAAAATGTGGGACAGACAGCACCACCACAAAATGGGTTTCTAACTGGCTGACAAATTGTATTCAACGTGTAATCCTCAATGGAATTATAACCACATAGAGGGAAGTAAGCAGGCCTAGGAAGCAGTCAGGGAACCCCTTCCAAAAACCCTTGCCAAGGAAACTGCAAGCCCAGGCATCAAGACTGATCCAAAGGCTCCAAAAACGAAGCTAAATAGCATCAGGTTTCACTTTTTCACTTGGCTTAGTTGCAAAGATCGGTTGCTAGGAGACGAAAACATCTTCCAAAAGCCATAGCGGAGACTGGACAGGCATGTTTTTCCACCTCCTGTCGCTAGATGGCGGTCAGGCAATATCTGTGCCTAGAAAGCCATCAATACAGTGGTGCCATCCGTGATTACGCTTAAAAAAAGGAGTTTTTAAACCATTGAGTATGCATTGCTAGAAAGGATGAGAGGAGAGGAGACGCGCAGAGGAATTTCCTCTTCCGGATGATTTAATGGGAGGAAGGTGGTTCTCAGAGTGGCTCCTGTGGTCTTCCCAGGTCGAAGCAGCAGCTGGCAGGTGAGTTGAGGGCAGCAGGTGGGAGGAGAGTCCGGGAGCAAGTCGGGCAGTTCGGTTCCCTCCACGGCCTGGAAGCAGAGAAGCAACTGGGCTGAAGTGGGGGCAGGTGGGATCTACTACTCGATCAACGACAACCATAGGTAGTCCTGACTTATCATTGGTTCACTGAGCCTTCCAAGTTACAATGGCACTGTAGAACCAGATGTAGTTATGAAAGTGCAGGAAAAGCAGTTGCACCAATTCGGATTCTGCCAACTGATGCACTTTTATGATGATTTCAGCATCCCACACTCATAATCCCCATTTGTGACCTTCCCAGCTGGCTTCTGACAAACAAACTCAATGGGGATGCCAGCAGAAAAGTGCAAGCCAGAGTCATGTGAAATTGTCTTTAACAACCCACAATGATTTGTTTAAGAACTGCAGAGGAACAAATGCAAGTTGGCACTGTCATGTGACTTCATGATTGGGCCACTTAGTGACACAGATGCCAGTCCCAATTGCAGTCAGTAAGTGAGGACTACTTCAATTGGGATGTCACCAAAGTGGTTGTGGAAGGTATTTTCTGCCCTTACTTGGAGTTCATGGCTTCCATGGGCATAACTGGTGCTTCAAATCTTGCAGAGGCTTTAGGCATCATTTGGTCAGTTAAAGCCCCCACATCTGTAAAATTTATATATATATATATATATATATATATGTAGCTCTTGGCATATTCGGGTCTTTTCCCACGTAAGGTTGAGAGTTTATAATTTTTATTAAGCAGTTTTTTCCCCAAGTTTTATAACACAGTTATCATTTTTGCAACATTTTCACATCGGTATATCTCCGTTATGCCATCTTTCCTTTTATATCCATACATATGTACATATACTTCTTTTACACATATTAGTCTACTAATATATTAATTTGTATACAATGCATACTAATTTGTATACAGTGCATCTTATATATATGTGTGTGTGTGTGTGTGTGTATACTTCTTTTATACATCTTAATTGTAGTAATCAGGGTCCAGGCATTTGCAAGGTGCAAAGATGTCTCTCTGCCTGTGCAGCGTTTATTACTTTTATACAGTTTTTACAAGCAGACTAAGGCAAACTGGTAACAGCATTTTCATTGGTAGATTCTGAAATACCAACCAGGGGCCCTGATGTTGAGGTCAAGGTGAGGTAATGCAAATCAGAGCCAGAATGAGATAATGTAGGCATGCAAGGTACGTAAGCAGTAGGGCAGTAGCAGTTTGCTGCACACGGCCCGACACCACGACCTTTCACTTCTACACTTAATCTGCTAATATCAATTTATATACAATATTTCTTGCATTTTATATCATATCTATTTATGCAGCTTTATAATTATTTCCTAATTCCTTAACCTTCTTCCTTTAATGCTTTCCTAATCTTTGCATCTTTCCTCTAACCATTTATACCAGATATTCAATACAATATAATAATCTGATTCTCCTTTGTCTTTTATTTATTTATTTTTATTTTATTTATTTATTTGTCACAACAATATATATAGGTATCACATAAAAAGATTATATAGTATATAAACATATATGAGGAAATGTAAGGAAGTATAAGCATCTATATATAAGAAGAAAAAGAACAACAATAGGACAGGAACGGTAGGCACGTTTGTGCTCTTATGCACGCCCCTTATGGTCCTCTTAGGAATGGGGTGAGGTCAATAGTAGAAAGTTTTTGGTTAAAGCTTTTGGGATTATAGGAAGAGACCACAGAGTCAGGTAATGTGTTCCAAGCACTGATGATTCTGTTACAGAAGTCATATTTTCTGCAATCTAGATTAAAGCGGTTAACATTAAGTTTAAATCTATTGGTTGCTCTTGTATTATTGCAATTAAAGCTGAAGTAGTCTTTAACAGGAAGGATATTACAATAGATGATTCTATGAGTTAAACCTAGGTCTTGTCGAAGGCGACGGAGTTCTAAGTTTTCTAAGCCTAGGATTTCAAGTCTGGTGGGATAAGGTATTTTGTTGTTTTCAGAGGACTGGAGAACTCTTCTTGTAAAATATTTCTGGACACGTTCAATTGTATTGATGTCAGAAATGTGGTGTGGGTTCCAGACAGGCGAGCTGTATTCTAGAATTGGCCTAGCAAATGTTTTATATGCTCTGGTTAGTAGTGTGGTGTTTTCGGAAAAGAAGCTACACAAGATTAGGTTTACAACTCTTAGAGCTTTTTTTGCTATGTAGTTGCAGTGGGCTTTGGCATTTAGATCATTTGATATGAAAACTCCAAGGTCTTTAACAGGGTGGGGGTCATCTGTAAGGTAATGTCCATCAAGCATGTACTTAGTGTTAGGGTTCTTTTTTCCAATATGTAACACTGAGCATTTGCTGGTTGAGATTTGGAGTTGCCAAGTTTTAGACCAAGCGGTTAGATGATCAAGGTCTTTTTGAATGGTAGATGTATTGTCAGTGGTGTTAAATCGTTTGACATCGTCAGCAAAGAGAACACAATTACTTGAGATATGGTCACAAAGATCATTAATGTATAGTATGAAGAGTGTTGGTCCAAGAACGCTGCCTTGCGGAACACCACTCTTGACAGGAACAGGATTTGATAGAGCATTGCCAATTTTGACCACTTGTTGTCTGTTAGACAGAAAAGCAGATATCCAGTTGTGAAGGGGTCCTGAAATGCCATAGGATTTTAGTTTTAGGAGAAGTTTATCATGCACTACTGAGTCAAAAGTTTTTCAGAAGTCTATGTAGATTGCATCTATTGTTTTGCCTTGATCAAGATTTGTAGTCCATATGTTTTTACAGTGGAGAAGTTGTAAGTTACATGATAATTTTTTTCTGAAACCAAATTGTTTATTAGAGAGAAGATTGTTTGTTTCTAAGTGGAGGGTAATGGGTTGGTTGATGATTGATTCCATTACTTTGCAGGTGACGCAGCATAGAGAGATTGGTCTGTAATTATCAACTAAGCTGGGGGTCTCCTTTTTTGAAGATTGGGATGACTGTGGCTAGTGACCAAAGTTTGGGAAAAAGTTTAGGAAAAAGAAACCAAAGTTTGGTTTCTTTTGTCAGTCTGTCCATCTCAGCGCGCACTAACATTTTTTTTATCACATTTTCCTTTGATGGTATGTTTTTGTTCTTCCAGTTTTGGGCATAGATAATTCTTGCGGTTATGACTTGTAGTATTAAATAATGAATTTTTCCCTCATACTTCCCTGTATTTATCCCTAATAAAAAATAATTCTGATTTTAGTTCTATTGGAGGTTCAATCATCTCCTTAAGCCATTTTTTATTCTTATCCACTATTTTTTTGCTACTGTACATGTCCACCACATATGGTAGTATGTTCCTTGGGCCTGACTATACTTCCAACAGTCCAGTGAACTGTTTGGGTACGTTCTTGTTGGTGGTAGATGCCATCTGTAGAACTTTTTGTACAGGTTTTCTTTGTATGTTGTTGCCATTGTTAATTTGTAGTTTTTTTCCCCATTTTTTTCCCATTTCTCTAATTCTATGTTGTAGCCCAAATTTGTTGCCCAGGTTATTATGGTTGCCTTCACTACTACTACTTCCATTTTGAATCTCAATCAATAATTATATATTTTCCTAATCAATTTTTCTTCTGCCCTCTTTAAAATTTTGTCTAATTCTTGTGGTTCTTTGTGAAATCTGTATAATTCTAAATCCTTTTTGTATGTAGACTGAATCTGCAAGTATGGCCACCAGTCGATGTCTATTCCCTGATCTTTTAATTCTTGTTTGTTTTTCATTTCTCCTGATTCTCCAATAGATTTTCATACCTTGCTATTTTTTTATGTCTAATACATTTGGATAAATTAATGCTTCCATTGTCGATAGCCAAATTGGCATTTTATTGTAATGATCCTGGAATGTTGTGGGTGGAAATACAGACGAGGAGCCAGACTTCCAGCAGCTACATTTTTTTAAGATAAGGATTGATTATAAACCAACATGCAGTTGCCTGCTGACAGCCCCTTTTTATAGGAAATGGTCAGCCTTTAACCAATAACTTTAAAATAAGTCCCGCACTTGCGCAGCAGAAGGAAAAGCCCCTGCTCGTGCCTGCGAGGACATAACACCCCTTCCCACATCCTCAGGAAAACTTCGTACACCACAAACACACTCATCCAGATACATTGGTCTACGGCGGCTTCGTGTCAACTGGCGCCTCTCCTGTATTTCTGTCAGGCCCTCACACGTCGACCGCATTCTCAACAATTCTTCAGCTCCATCAGATGGCTTACAAGTACTCTTTAGGGCAGTGGTTCTCAACCTTTATAATGCTGCGACCCCTTTAATACAATTCCCCACGATGTGGCGACCCCAACCGTAAAATTATTTTCGTTTTGAATTTATCGCGCCTGAAGCCGTATTGGCTAGCGATCTGAACTGCTTGCGATTGCCTTGAGGACAGAGGCATTAAAGCGAAGACTCCTCCCCTATTAAGTTTATCGCGCCTGAAGCCAGATTAGGCTAGGGATGTGGAGTGATTGCAGCTGGCTTGAGAGGGAGACATCAGAGCAAAGATTTCTATCTTTTTTTAATTCATCGCGCCTGAAGCCGAATTCGGCTAGCGATTTGAAGAGCCTGCAGCTGGCTTGTGGAGTCAACCATTGGAGCGCGATTCTTCGACTCGCAAGTATACTTCCCATATTTCCAATGGTCTTAGGCAACCCCCGGCAAATCGTCATTCGACCCCCAACGGGGTCCCGACCCACAGGTTGAGAACCGCTGCTCTAGGGCCTCCCACTGGGCATATCCCTTAGTCGGAGCTGGAGAAGAGTGAGACGGAGAAAAATGAAATGGAGAAGAGCGAGACAGACTCCGTGGCAGATAAGTAATTCGGCTGGGCTCCTTCCGGTGGCCACACAGGGAGTGACGTGTTGGTTGAACAGATACTCTCAAGTCAAAATGAAAAGCAGAGGTGGCAATGGGCATTCCTGGCAGACTCTTTTCTTTATTTCGAATGTTTTTGTAATTTCTCCGTTTATTATTATGCTTGCTTTTTGAGACAAATAAATTGCTTCAATCATTTGTTCAAATTTGTCACCAAATTTCATTTCTCTAATTTCTCTAATCATATATTTCCAAATTAAATTGTCAAATGCTTTCTGCGCATCCAGAAAAACAAGGGCAGTTTGTTTTTCTGGATGTGTCTCATGATACTCTAATATGTTCAATGCTATTCTTGTATTATCTCTAATTTGTCTAGAAGGGAGAAAGCCATTTTGGTCAGAGCAGGGATGAAATGCTCCCGGTTCGGACTAGATCGTCTGATCCAGTAGCTGATCCAGATGGCAGCGGGTGGTTTGGAGAATTAGTAGCAAAAATCCGTGCCCCCCCCCCCGGCCCCAGCTGAGCCGCACAATCATCAGAGGTTTTTTTTTTTACTTTTAAAAGCATTTTTTCTTCCATCAAAAAAATGCTTTTAAAAGTTAAAAAAAAAGCCTCTGATGATCGTGCAGCTCAGCTGGGATTGTCAGAACCGTTTAAAAGCATTTTTTCTACAACCTCTTCGCCCGAAGAAATGTTTTTAAAGGTTCTGGCGATTAGGCAACTTAGCTGGGATCATCGGAACCCTTTAAAAGCTTTTTTTCTCTCTGGTGATCCCAGCTGAGTTGCCTGATCATCACAGGCTTTTAAAAGCATTTTTTAACAACCTCTTCAGTGGCAGAGGTTGTAGAAAAAATGCTTTCAAAAGTAAAAAAAAAGTTGGTCACGCTCACCCAGTCACATTACCCCACCCACCAAGCCACGCCCACAGAACCAGCGGTAACAAAATTGTTGTGACCCAGACCCGAGTAGGTAGCAACAAACGCAGTACTTAAGAAAAATACACTTTATTCCAACAGCTGGGAATTAATTCATTCCCAGCGTCATGTAACTTGAAATAAAACAGAGGCTTCACCAACAAACAAACATTCTTCGGTTATCACAAACCTGAGTTCAGTTTGGATAACTGCCAAGCTCCTTTCTCATAAATGTCCAGAGCAGAGAACAGAGCAGAGAACGCAGCTACAACGTTGCTTTCTGGCCAACTGAGACATCAGTGTTGGTCTTCTTTTAAACCTTATGGAAGGGGCCAATCATCTCTTGGCCCTACTCCCAAGGTGACCTCTCTTCTTGAGCTGCTCTTGCCTTCTGGCAGCTCTTCTCATGCGGGCATTAGGAACAGGCTCATCGCAGTCCGATTCCGTTGACAGCTCCGCAGGCTGCTGATGGATCACGACAAAATTTTACATTTCACCCCTGGGTCAGAGATCTCATTCAGTATTTTTTTCATCCTTCCTGCTATGATAGCCATAAAGATCTTGTAATCTGCATTTAAGAGTGAAATTGGCCTGTAATTTTAAATTTTATTTGGATCGGTACTTTCATAATCACTGTGATATATGCTTCTCTCCATGAAACAGGCATTTTTGCTTCCAGTAGGACCTCATGGTACAGTTCTAAAAGAATATGTTCTAATAGTTCCCCCATGTTTTTGTAAAATTCTCCTGGTAAACCATCTGGTCCCGTGGTCTTATTTTTTTGTCTTTGGATCGCTTCTTTTAACTCTGTCAGTGTTATTTCCTTATTTAGCAGCATTCTCTTCCTCTAAAATGGGCATATTTTTCCCTTTTAAATAGTCGTTAATTTTTTCTATCTCAGTTTTCTCCTGATTGTATAAATTTTCAAAGTATTTTAATGCAATCTTTTTAATTTCTTCTTTATTTTGTAACTCCCCAACCTCATCCTGCAGTTGGTGTATTATTCTACTTTTCTTTTCTTAATCTATACGATAACCACCTCCCTGGTTTGTTTGCGTTCTCAAATTGGTTGTCAGCGTTCTAGAAAAACCCCTCCTGCAGAAAAGACTCCAAAGCAAACATCTTTCAAAGTTCTTTTACTAGCATAGGTAGACTGGCACAACTAGATAAAATCCGAATCTGGGGATCCAGTTTTTTCCTGAGGAAGACAAACTCCAAAATCCACACCCCCTTGACCCCTCTGCCGATCACATGTTCCAATTGCCAACCGTCACATCTCGAGACATTACTCCGGCCACTTCTTCTCCAGATGTAGGCTTGGCCTGACTTGACTGGCAGGAAGAATGTTATTATGTCTAATGGCCCCTTGTTCTGTCCCCCTTCGCCTCCGTCCGAGCGATGGCTTAATTAGCCAGCACTATCAGCTCTGGCAGCAAAATAGTGAGCGTCTGCCAAGTGTCTCTGTTATCTCTCTCGACGCCGATGAGTCACCCAGGAACAAACTTCAGCTCTTAGTTAAGCAGTTAATTTGCTCTTGCTGCCTTTATATCCTGTGGGGTGTGCTCCATGACTCAGCACTTCCTAGGCCTGCCCCACCCCTGCTTCTGTTGTTCCCATCTCTCCTGCCTACGAAACCTAGGGTCCAGCCAGGCCTGATTGTACTTCCCTGGGTAGGTGGTAGCGCTTTGCATAATTTGTTTGGACTCTATATATTTCGTCCATCTCATTTATGATCTCTTTTATCTTTCTGGAGGACTTCCGCAATCAGTCCCGCCATTACTTCTCCTAGATCATCTTCTTTCATTTCCGCCATGTTTTGAAACCTCAGATAAAAAAAGGCTCGGTCCATTTCGAGATGTATTAGCAAACCTTCTAAATTCTAAATCTTTGTTCGCTGCCATAATTTTTGGTCTATCTGCTCTAAAAAAAATTTTCCAGTTTGTATAGCTTTTATTTCCATGGACCTAATTTTTTGCTCATTTCTTTGTATCGCCTCTTGAATTGAACCCACTTTGTTGTCTAAATTAATAATAATAACATCAGAGTTGGAAGGGACCTTGGAGGCCTTCTAGTCCAACCCCCTGCCCAGGCAGGAAACCCTACACCATCTCAGTCAGATGGTTATCCAACATTTTCTTAAAAATTTCCAGTGTTGGAGCATTCACAACTTCTGCAGGCAAGTCGTTCCACTGATTAATTGTTCTAACTGTCAGGAAATTTCTCCTTAGTTCTAAGTTGCTTCTTTCCTTGATCAGTTTCCACCCATTGCTTCTTGTTCTACCCTCAGGTGCTCTGGAGAACAGCCCAACTCCCACTTCTCTGTGGCAGCCCCTGAGATATTGGAACACTGCTATCATGTCTCCCCTAGTCCTTCTTTTGTTAAACTGGACATACCCAGTTCCTGCAACCGTTCTTTATATGTTTTATCCTCCACTCCCCTAATCATCTTTGTTGCTCTTCTCTGCACTCTTTCTAGAGTCTCAACATCTTTTTTACATCGTGGCGACCAAAACTGGATGCAATATTCCAAGTGTGGCCTTACCAAGGCATTATAAAGTGGTACTAGCACTTCACGTGATCTTGATTCTATCCTCTGTTTATGCAGCCCAGAACTGTGTTGGCTTTTTAACAGCTGCTGCACTGCTGGCTCATATCTAGATGGTTATCCACTAGGACTCCAAGATCCCTCTCACAGGTACTACTATTGAGCAAGGTACCACATATACGGTACTGGTGCATTTTGTTTTTTTGGCCTAAATGTAGAACCTTACTTTTTTCACTGTTGAATTTCATTTTGTTAGATAGCGCCCAATGTTCAAGTCTGTCAAGATCTTTCTGTAACTTGAGCCTATCTTCTGGAGTGTTGGCTATTCCTGCCAGCTTGGTGTCATCTGCAAATTTGATGAGTTCCCCATCTATCCCCTCGTCCAAGTCATTGATGAAGATGTTGAAGAGTACTGGGCCTAAAACAGAGCCTTGGGGTACTCCACTGCATACTTCCCTCCATGTGGATGTAGTTCCGTTGAGGACTACACGTTGAGTGCGGTTGGTCAGCCAGTTACGAATCCATCTGGTGGTGGTGCTGTCTGAAATTATGTATGTTGGATTTCAGTTCTCCATGGTTTTTTGTCATCATCTCCTGAAGTTTCATCATAGTTTCCTGTATCATTACGAGAGTAGACTGCATCGATTGGGAAGTCAAACTGGGGCTTGATTTTTCTGTGGACAGAAAAATCCTTCTATTCCTTCTATTGTTCCTTCTATTGTTCTTTGGGTTGATGGAGAAGCCATCGCCACTGTTTGGTTTGATGCTGCCTTTTTCCCTGTTCTCAGTGTTATGGTAGTGATACTTGTCATTTCTTTTGGAATTTTACTTGTTGTCCTAAAATTCTATCAATCTTTTCCCAGATTACCATCCACTGTTTTTTATCGCTAATAGTATTTTCTTTTATCCCTCTAGGTTAATTTTCCTTTAGTTATGTTCTTTTTTCTTATGTCTAATGTTAGTTTGACCACTTATATATTATTTTTAACTTCTCAATATCTTTTTTTTTATTGAAAAAGTTTTACAAAATTTTTTTCCCCTTTCCCCCTCCCCCCTTTCCCCCCTCCCCCCTCCCTTCACAAACGCCCCTCCCTCCTCCCGACTTCCCGGAACAAACACAAGGTATAGTAAAAATAAAACAAACATATACTAAAAAATTTTCCTTCCTAACTAAATTATAATCCTACAATTCTCATCAATTCTTAACCTCCCCCAAAACAATCAAAAATAATACATCCTAATCATTCAAAGGCAGTCTGATAACTCTTAATCTGATATCTGTTTTGAATATAGTCAATCCATTTTTTCCATTCACTTAAATATCTTTCTTGCGTACTTGAATTCTTTTTTCTATTACTTCTATTTCAACTTTCAGCACAGTAGAAAGAAA
Organism: Ahaetulla prasina; assembly: GCF_028640845.1. Taxonomy (NCBI): domain Eukaryota; kingdom Metazoa; phylum Chordata; class Lepidosauria; order Squamata; family Colubridae; genus Ahaetulla; species Ahaetulla prasina. The sequence continues at coordinate 9,991,230 of NC_080540.1, forward strand.
ATCTTTGGCCTTAAGCACAGTATCAATACGATATCTTCTTCCTTGATAATACACTGTTAAACCAACTGGAACTTCCCATCTAAATTGAATCTGGTACTTCTTAAGTTCTTGTGTAAAAAATATAAAGTCTTTCCTATCCCTTAACATCTTGGGAGGAATCTCTTTCAAAACCTTCATCTCCTGTTCTCCTATTTTCAGGTTTTTCTGATATGCAACTTGTAAAATCTGATTTCTCATTGTCCGTTTCAAAAAATAAACCACAATGTCTCTAGGAAGTTTCTTCTGCCTGGCAATCCAAGAATTAACTCTGTAAATTTTATCAATTTGATAAGCAACCTCTTGTGGATCAAGTTCAATAAATTCAGCCAGGGCTTCTGATAAATTTTTTTTTAGATCTTCGCCTTTTTCTTCTTTTAACCCCCTAATTCTCAGAGCTCCTTCCATCATTCTATACTGCATCACCACCACTTGGTCTTCATTTTTGTCCAATTTTATTTGCATTCCTCCCATTCGATTATCTAATTGCTGGTTTGGCTGAACAATTTCTTGCACCTCCTCCTCCACCCCCTCCAGTCTTTTTGCCAAACCTTGAAAAGCAATCAAAATATCTTCTCTTATCTTTTTATTATCTTCTTTGATTTCTTTTATGTCTTCCATCATCTCCTTAAACTTTTCTTCAAACACTTTTCCTTGTTCTTTAATCAAATCTCCAAAGCTACTTCAGAACCCCTTCTACCAGCAGTCTTAGGTGGTTTAGTAGCCATTTCAATTTTTAAAAGTCAGAAAATTTAAGTTTAAAAACTTCTCTATTCTCCTTTAAGTATAGGAGAGCTCAATTCGGTACAATCCACAAGTAACGTTTCCTAGCTTCTTAGTTACGCAGCCTGCTTATTATTACTTTACTTTCACTTCCTCTCAGACGCCATTTTAAACAGTCAGTTAAAGCAAGGGAAAAAAAGTTTCTCTTTTTAAAAGGTAGAAGTCAGGAAATCGAAAATACTTGCAAGCCAATAATTGTTCACTCGTGCTTGTTCCGTCTGCATGTAGAAATCCACAAAAAGAAATCGATTGAGCAGAGATGGACACCTTCCTCTTTTCCTGCTTTTGCAGGAGTGCACTGAAGATCGGAGCTTAGCAGGATTCAATGGGATTCAACCCTTCAGGGCTCTGCATAACAAAACAAAGCCCCTGGGGAGATCTACCACTCCCCCGCTGCTCTCTTCTCTCCCTTTCTCCCAGAGAGGGAAATTGAAGCCGGGAACAGCTGTTCTTCGCTGTTTTCACCGGCTTTTACGATATCCAGTGTGGAGCGCCTTAATTAGGCACCCAGCGAGGAAGGTGGTGCCAACCGGAAGCCCCTTTCTCAATACTTGGCTGCTACTTCACCTCTTTATACAATGGAAGCAGTGATAAATTTCCTAATGGTGAGAACAATTAACCAGCAGAACGGCTGGCCTTCAGACATTGTAGTGCTCCATCACTGGAGGCTTTTCATAAGAGATGTAATAGCCACTTCTCCGAAAAGGTATAAGGTCTCCTGCTTGAGGAGGGCTTGCATTACAAGTCCTGCAAGGTCCCTTCCAATTCTGTTATTCTCTTCTGTTCTTTTCTGATGATATTTATGATACCCGGATAAGTAAGAATCAAGTAGATAAGTAGAAATCAAAGAGGGTGTAGTATTTTTTTCACTTGAACAACCCTTTGCACTGCTAAGAATTTGTGATTGACCCAGTCAACAAGTGAATTTCATCACTGAATGGATATTCAAACTTGGATCTGGGTAGTCTTCCATGTGTCAAATGAATCATGATTAATGTAGGAGCTTATTGGAGGATTGTGGCATGTTTGTTTTTTCATTGTAATCTAAACGTTTTTCTTTTTTTCTCATCTTCTGCAACCATTTTATGCACAATTAAAGATATACTTTTTTTTAATCTTATAGACAAAGAGGATGGCAATGAAGAGCAATGACGTTACTTGGGAGGAAAAGGTCAATTGGAAAGCCACGTAGAAAAGGCAGAGTTGCAGGCTCACTCTGGAAGGAAGAAAATGACTTGAATCAAAGCACCACTAAACAAGAGACCATCCATATTTTGGATGAGTTGGAATATGAGTTGAAGGACCCACACAGGAGAGAAGCCCTACAAGTGCTCCCAATGCAGTAAATGCTTTAGCAAGCATGGCAACGTGGACTCACACCAAGGAGAAACTGTTTGAATGTCCTGACTGTGGGAAAGGTTTCAGTCAGAATTCCAGCCTGATTGAACACCAGAGCACTCACACAGGAGAGAAACCGTATGAGTGTCCTATTTGTGGAAAAAGTTTCAGTAAAAATTCCAGACTTGTGACACACCAGAGAATTCACACAGGAGAGAAACCCTTTGAATGTCCTGATTGCGGTAAAAGTTTCAGTACCAATTTCAGCCTCGTGATACACCAGAGAACTCACACAGGAGAGAAACCCTTTGAGTGTCCTGTTTGTGGGAAAAGTTTCATTCAGAGTTCCAGTCTTGTGATACACCAGAGGAGTCACACAGGAGAGAAACCCTTTGAATGTCCTGACTGTGGGAAAAGTTTTAGTCAACATTCTCACCTCATTTCACACCAGATCACTCATACAGGAGAGAAACCATTTGAATGTCCTGACTGTGGGAAAAGTTTCAGTCATAATTCAAGCTTGATTGAACACCAGAGTACTCACACAGGAGAGAAACGGTATGAGTGTCCTATTTGTGGGAAAAGTTTCAGTAAGAATTCCAGCCTGATTGAACACCAGAGTACTCACACAGGAGAGAAACCATATGAGTGTCCTATTTGTGGGAAAAGTTTTAGTCAGAATTCCAGCCTGATTGAACACCAGAGTACTCACACAGGAGAGAAACCGTATGAGTGTCCTATTTGTGGGAAAAGTTTCAGTAAGAATTACAGACTTGTGATACACCAGAGGGTTCACACAGGAGAGAAACCCTTTGAATGTCCTGATTGCGGTAAAAGTTTCAGTACCAATTCCAGCCTGGTGATGCACAAGAGGACTCACACGGGAGAGAAACCCTTTGAGTGTACTTACTGTGGGAAAAGTTTCATTCGGAGTACCAGCCTTGTGATACACCAGAGGAGTCACACAGGAGAGAAACCCTTTAAATGTACTGATTGTGGTAAAAGTTTCAGTACCAATTTCAGCCTGGTGATACACCAGAGGACTCACACAGGAGAGAAACCCTTTGAATGTCCTTACTGCGGGAAAAGTTTCATACAGAGTTCCAGCCTCAAAATACACCAGAGGACTCACACAGGAGAGAAACCCTTTGAATGCCCTGATTGTGCTAAAAGTTTCAGTACCAATTTTAGACTCATGATACACCAGAGGACTCACACAGGAGAGAATCCCTTTGTGTGTCCTGATTGTGGTAAAGGTTTCAGTCAGAATTCCACCCTGGTGAAACACCAGAGGACTCACACAGGAGAGAAACCCTTTGAATGTCCTGACTGTGGGAAAAGTTTCAGTCAGAATTCCAGCCTTGTGATACACCAGAGGATTCACACAGGAGAGAAACCCTTTGAATGTCCTGATTGTGGGAAAAGTTTCAGTACCAATTTCAGCCTTGTCACACACCAGAGGAGTCACACAGGAGAGAAACCCTTTAAATGTACTGATTGTGGTAAAAGTTTCAACAGGAATTCCACCCTGGTTCAACACCAGAGGACTCACACAGGAGAGAAACCTTTTAAATGTTCTGAGTGTGGGAAAAATTTCACTCAGAATTCCACCCTGGTTCAACACAAGAGGATTCACACAGGAGAGAAACCCTTTAAATGTCCTGACTGTGGGAAAAGTTTCCGTCAGAATTCCAACCTCATCAACCACCAGAGGATTCACACAGAAGAGAAACCGTTTGAATGTCCTGATTGTGGGAAATGTTTCAGTCAGAATTCCAGCCTGGTTCCAGATCAGAAGACTCACATAGGAGAGAAACCCTTTGAATGTCCTGATTGTGGGAAAAGTTTCAGTCAGAATTCCAGCCTGATTCAACAACAAAGGAGACTTACACAGGAGGGACACTCTGGTATTAGTGTCCAGACTGTGGGAAAGTTCTCAGTACTAGGGTTAACCTTATAAATCATGTCCTTATACACAAAGGGGAGAAACAATTTTAGTGCCGTGAATGTGGACAGTACTTCAGGAAATATTCCACCCTTATCGCACACAATAAAATCTCCCGAGGCCCCAAATGATTAGTGTAGAGAAGGGTTGAATTTCATTTCTAATGTCCCATTTTAAGTCCAGCTGAGAAATTGACCATTTAAGTTGATTAAATAAAATAGAATTTGCCTCATTTTTGTAGGCAAATATGTAATGGTATTAGATGGGGCAGAGGAAAGAAAAAGTTGGAACATATTACTTTGATAATGTCTTTGATATCTTGTCTTCAGTGTAAGAAGCTGCTGGATATCTATTTTTGTAGAAATTAGGCAGTTATGTAAAAATCTATTTTTGGAGTGTTCTTTGCATTTTTGTGATGGTGGATGATAGAAATGCTATGTGCCAGGAATCCCAGCCTTTTTCTCCCTGAGTGCCTCCAAGATTTTCAGCCTCAGAATTCTCCAGCCAGTGTCTCTTGGGGATTGTGCACCCTTTGGGATGTTCAGTTTTGTAGACAGTCCTCCCTTACCGCTTACTGGTGCTGAAAAAGTAGTTCCTCAAAGTTGTGGCCATCACAGTTATTTGGGAGTGGCACTGGCTTGCAATTCCAATAGTTGCGGTGTCCCACAGTCATGGAATCACCATTTGGAACCTTCACAATTGGCTTTCGACAAAATTGAAAGGAAGTTGCAAGTCACACTCATGGTACATTGCACTGAACAGAACACGTTGATTCGCTTAATGACCACAGCTAGAACAGATGTTCTAAATTTGCATGGTTAAGTGAGGACATATTTAATTACCACACCAGTCAGGAATGAACTTGTCAATCCCAATGGCTGTTGTTAAGTGAGGACTATGTTAATCAGGATGTCATCATTGTTGTGCAGAATATTTCTTGCCTTTTTTTTTTTACAGGCAGTCCTCAAGTTAGAACAGTTCATTTAGTAACCACTCAAGAGCACTGAAAAATATGACTGATGACTGCTTTTCACACGACTATTGCAACATCCCCATGGTCATATGATTAAAATTCAGATGCTTGGCAAAACACTCATATTTATGATGGTTGCAGTGTCCCAGACTCATGTGATCCGCTTTTGTCACCTTCTGACCAACAAAGTCAATAGGGGAGCCAGAATCGCTTAACAGCCGTGTGACTAATTTAACAATTGCAATGAATTCTCTTAACAACTGTGGCAAGAAAAGTTGTAAAAACGGGGCAAAACTGACTTAACAGATGTCTCTCTTAGCAACAGTGAAATTTTGGGCTCAATTGTGGTTGTAAGTCAAGAACTACCTGTATTTACGTAAAGTATCAGAGTTGGAAGTGATCTTAGAGGTCTTCTAATCCAACGCCCCGGATCAAGACAGGAGACCCTATTCCACAGCTGTGTTGGAGAGTCTGGATACAGATGCGGGCTGGGGGAGGCATCAGCCTTACTTTCCAGCCTGCAGGGCTTGCAAAGTTTACTGCTGCTTCCCGTGAATGTAAGGCTGATGGCAGGAAAGGAAGATACACTATGCGTCCACTGTGTTTGGACAAAGGACGTGGGCTGGTGGGAGGGCCGGCTTGCCAGCGGCATAGCCATGTGATCCCTGGCCATGCGGGCAGGGAGGGGAGCATGCGGGAGATGGTGGCATCACAGCCCTCCCTGATTCTCCCCCAAAGATACCCTGGTCTAAGCAGCAGAGTGACGGTGGGTGGATTGACACGTGAGGGAGCTAAGCTAAGCTCCCGTACTTGACTGCGCAGCAACAGCATTCTGGCTTCATGCTGGTACATTTGCTGTTGCTGCCTCCATGTCCTGCCTGCTATTCTCTCAGTGCCTTGTGTAGCACAGTGAAAGTTAGTGCGTTTCACAATGGGGGAGACAGGGTCTCCTCCTCCTGGAGCCCATTATGATGTGGAACCACAATGTGACCCTGCCCCACTCTCCCCTGACAACAGCAGTGTAGGCTTATTTTCACCTTCCAGATGTCAGTCACTTTTCCTGAAGATCCTGCAGGCCACCTGTCTTGTGATGCCCTGCCTCCCCGCCAGCCAGGTGGTTTTTTGGTCTCTGCTGACCAGCTGATCATCAGCGTGTGGCTCATCAGCCTCTGGACGTCAGATTCCCACCATCCAGCACCAGTTCAGGGATTCCTTTCCCTCCCCTGGGACAGAGAGAGAGAGAGAGAGAGAGAGAGAGAGAGAGAGAGAGGAAGGGAAGGATGACGGATGACGGATGGAAGGAAGGCTCTTGTTCTCTTGTTACTTCAGCAAGGTATCCCAGGGCACTGCCAGGGTTGAAGGGGATCCTGCGGAAGACGCCTCAGGAGCCAGTCTCAACTCTGTACCCATCAAGCATTCCATGTCCTGGTTTCTCTTCCCTGCCCCCATTTGCTCTTGTAGCACTTTTCTTTACTTTGATATAACAGGTAAAAGTCTCTGAACGTACCTGAGAGTTAAACTTCCATTGTACTTGAAATCTTAATTTCTGCAGAGGGGCTCAAATAGTGGAGAGAGAGAAAGAGAGAGAGACAGAAACAGAAACAGAGAGAGGGGGGAAAGGGAGGGAAAGAGAGAGAGAGAGACTTGTTGATTGTAGGCTCCTTGGGGCTGAGAAGAATTGCTGCAAAACTGAGTTTCCTGAAGTAGACCACTAGACTAAACAACTTAATAGAATAGAATAACAGAGTTGGAAGGGACCTTGGAGGTCTTCTAGTCCAATCCCCTGCCCAGGCAGGAAACTACACTATTTCAGACAAATGGTTATCCAACATCTTCTTAAAAATTTCCAGTGTTGGAGCATTCACAACTTCTGAAGGCAAGTCGTTCCACTTAATAATTGTTCTAACTGTCAGGAAATTCCTCCTTAGTTCTAAGTTGCTTCTCTCCTTGATTAGTTTCCACCCATTGCTGCTTCTTCTACCCTCAGGTGCTTTGGAGAATAATTTGACTCCTCTTCTTTGTGGCAGCCCCTGAGATATTGGAACACTGTATCATGTTTCCCCTAGTCCTTCTTTTCATTAAAATAGACATACCCAGTTCCTGCAACCGTTCTTCATATGTTTTAACCTCCAGCCTCCTAATGTTGCTCTTCTCTGTACTCTTTCTAGAGTCTCTACATCTTTTTTACATCGTGACGACCAAAACTGAATGCAATATTCCAAGTGTGGCCTTACCAAGGCATTATAAAGTAGTATTAACAATTCACGTGATCTTGAGTCTATTCCTCTGTTTATGCAGCCCAGAACTGTGTTGGCTCCTTTGGCAGCTGCTGCACACTGCTGGCTCATATCTAAATGGTTGTCCACTAGGACTCCAAGATCCCTCTCACAGTTACTACTATTGAGCAAGGTACCACATATACAATACCTGTGTATTTTGGTTTTTCTTTTGCCTTAATGTAGAACCTTACATTTTTCACTGTTGAATTTCATTTTGTTAGATAGCGCCCAGTGTTCAAGTCTGTCAAGATCCTTCTGTATCTTGAGCCTATCTTCTGGAGTGTTGGCTATTTCTGCCAGCTTGGTATCATCTGCAAATTTGATGAGTTCCCCATCTATCCATCTTTTTTGAAGATGGGAACTACATCAGCTCTTTTCCAGTCCTCTGGCTGCTCCCCAGTGCTCCAGGATCTTTGAAAGATCTAGTTCGGTGGTTCTGAGATCTTGTCTGCCAGTTCCTTCAGAACCTTGAGATGTAATCCATCCGGTCCTGGTGATTTGAACTCGTCTAGGGTAGACAGGTGTTCAGTTACCATTTTCTTCCCTATTTTAACTTGTGTTTTTAATCTGTTTTTTGTAGTGCTGTTTTTGATAGGTTGGATTGTTTTTTCCTTTTGTGTAAAGACAGATGCAAAATATGAGTTAAGTAGATCTGCTTTCTCCCTGTTGCTTGTCATCTTCTTGCCACTTTCTCCCAGCAATGGGCCAATTGTTTCCTTGACTTTTTTCTTGTTTTTAACATGTTGGAAGAAGCTTTTTTGTTGTTGTTATTTTTTACTTTTGTCGCAAGCCTTTATTCATTGTGAGCCTTAGCTTTCCTCACTTCATCTTTACAGGCTCGGGCTATTTGCTGATATTCTGCCTCAGTTATTTGCCCCTCTTTCCCACTTTTTATACTTGTCCTTTTTGTCTTTCAATTTGTCAGAGAGTTCTTTATGCAGCCATGCTGGTTTCTCTTGAGATCTATTATTTTTCTTCTTCATTGGTATTGTGCTAGACTGGGCTTTTATAATCTCACTTTTCAAAATTTCCCAATCTTCTTGAGTTGTTTTCCCCTTGAGGATTGTCATCCATGGAATCCTTGTCAGGATTTCTCTTAAGTTTATTGAAATTAGCTCTCTTAAAGTCCAAGACTCTAGTTTGACTTTGTTCTACTACTTGTGTTTGCATAACGTTGAGTTCTAATATTGTGTGATCACTTGCCCCCAAGGTTCCTGTAGCTTCAACACCTTCTGTCATTTCATTTCTGTTAGTGAGAATTAAGTACAATATGGCTGATCATCTTGTTCCCTTCTCTACTTTTTGGGAAACAAAGGTATCTGCTAGGTTTGTTGTTTGCTAGTTAACATATTTATAAAGGGATAACATATTGACTGTAACCTTGTTGCTTGTATCGTCACGATTTCTATTGACTGTTTCCTAATATGATTTGATTGCTTATTTGTACCCTATGACTAACATTAAGTGTTGTATCTTATGATTCTTGACGAATGTAGCTTTTCTTTTATGTACACTGAGAGCATATGCACCAAGACAAATTCCTTGTGTGTCCAATCACACTTGGCCAATAAAGAATTCTATAATATTACATATCATAACAGCGGCAAGAATAGTTTATACCCAACAGTGGAAGAGTGAAAACATACCTATAGAAAGGGAAATAATAAAGAAAAATCTTGACTGTGCAGAATGTGATAGACTGACCTAGAACTGAAAAAGAGACAGAATACTATGAGATTTGGAATAGATTTTATCAATGGTTAGACTTAAGGAATAGAAGTCGGAATGAGTAAGAACAGAGAGGCATAGATTGAAAAAAAAGGCAATATATTTAATATAGTATATAAGTGTAAGCCTGTATAAGAGGTTAATATGTATATATAATTAGTAAGCAATAATGTATATTGAATACATAAGTGATTTACGTTATACTTTATATGGTGGAGATATCGCCAAGACGGTTTCACTATGTACAATTTTTTTTAACAATAAATGTTTTTTTAAAAAAAATTAAAAAAGATTTTAGGCTGTCTATAGAACTATTGGGGTGCAGGGGCGTCTCAGAGGTTTGCTAGTGAATGTAACTCAGTGGTTTGTATGGATAATCACAGGACTTTCCTTGACTGAGTGGAGGACACAAAGTGTATCTCCCTGCTCTCAACCCAGCACTATATCCAACCTATCCTATGCCCTCCCTATGCTCAGACCGAAGAAAATGGTCTTATAAGATATGCAAACTCCATTACTAAACAGATGTGGGGAAAAACATCTCTCAATTAAACAGCGTGTGGATCCTATGCAGAAGAGACTCAGACAGAAATTGCCCTAATGCACAGGAGTATAAGAAGCGGAAAGAAGGTACAAAGAATGTTTGAAGTTACACAGTAAGCACCCCCTAGCGTTTACGAACAAGTCCCAAAATTATGAATATTGTAGCACCACGGCAGTTGTTCACACTTACAATGACCGCAGAGGCTCTACAACATTTATCCTGCCTATCTCTCTCAGGCCAGATCTTCACATGCACTTTGCCTTTGGAGAGTCACTTACCTTGCAAAGATCTCTCTGTTGCGCTTTCTTTGCCTGTTTCATTGCTTCAGGCTTTTGCTCAACTCACAGAGAAGAGAGGCCTAACGTACTGCGAAATCATGTGAGATAAGTAGCATGAGACCTTGTGCTACTGATCTCATATTATCTTGCACTTTAGGCCTCTATTCTCTGCGAATTGAGACTAGACATTTGCAAATGGATGGAAGGCTTTGGTCCTTCAGCCCTTCTCTCCATTTGCTGTTTCCTTGCCGAAGCCTGCAGGGAGATTGCATTCCAGTAGGCTTTGGCAGCAATATGCAAAATGCTTTTGTTGGCACCAGCGGAGCTTGGGAGGAGCGGGCGAGTCCCTATGAAGCCCTAGTCCTACATGCAAAGACTTTTTGAAAAGGGCTGCCAAAGCCTAAAGGGACACAATTTTCAAGCGCTTTGGCGACAAGAAAGGAGGAAGCAGGTAAAGAAACAGTCTGGAGAGGAGACAGATCTTCATAATTTACCTGATGTGGCAGGATGTGGGTGAAGGGGGAAGCCATTATGGGTACTCCAGGGGAGGGGGAATGAGGTATCTGTGGGTTGGGGGAGGCCTTGGGTGGTCTGAAGTGGGTGACCTGTTTCCTCCCTAGCCCCTCTTTGAACTTCCCCACCGCAAGATACATCATGTGCACTTAATGAGCCTCACATTCGATTAGCAAATGCGTGGGCAAAAGGAGGGAGTGATCACCTTCAAACTACGAGATTCACTCCCACGAATCCTCGAGTTACGAAGAATGGAATGAGCAGGCTCTATTACATTCGTAACTTGAGGACTACTTGTATGCAAAAATAAGGTAAGAGAACACCTGTCAACTGTAGATCAATTCAAATTACTGGGTCTGGACGGACTACATTCCAGAGTTCTGAAGGAACTAGCAAACGTGATTTCAGAAGTATTGAAACATATTTTTCAAAGTCTTTGGAGCATGGGGGAATTAGAGGTAGTCCTCAACTTTCAACAGGTCACCAAATTTACAACAACACTGAAAAAAGTGACTTATGGCCATTTATCACACTTATGACCATTGTAGCATCCATATGGTCATGACATTTAAATTTGGATGCTTGACAACTGATTTACATTTATGGCCGTCGCAGTGTTCCACTGTCATGTGATCCTCTTTTCCTCTTTGGTGACCTACTGACAAGCAAAGTCAATTGGGAAATCAGATTCACTTAATCACTGTGCTATAACCGTGTTACTAATTTAACAGTAGCAAGGATTCACTAAACAAATGAGGCAAGAAAATTAGTAAAATGGGGCAAAACACACTTAACAAATTCCTCACTTAACAACAAATTTTGGACTCAATTGTGGTTGTATTTTCAGGACTATCTATAACTGAGGACTGGAAAAGAGCTGATAGGGTTCCCATCTTCAAAAATGTAAAAGACATGCAGGAACATACAGACATTAATACCTGGTAACATCTTGGAAAACATATCCAGGCACAAATCTGTGAACACATAGAAGCAAATAAGTTATAACCAGTAACCAACATGGGTTGATCAGAAACAGATCATGCCAAACAAACCTTATAATTCTTTGAGAAAGTGACTAAATTAGTGAACCAGAGAAATGCTATAGACATAGTATACTTAGATTTCAGTAAAGCATTTGATAAAGTAGATGACACCCTACTTCTTGCCAAGTAGAAAAATGTGGGACAGACAGCACCAGCACAAAATGAGTTTCTAACTGGCTGACAAATTGTACTCAACGTGTAATCCTCAATGGAGTTATAACTACATAGAGGGAAGTAAGCAGGCCTAGGAAGCAGTAAGGGAACCCCTTCCAAAATCCCTTGCCAAGGAAACTGCAAGGCCAGGCATCAAGACTGCCCCAAAGGCGCCAAATACGAAGCTAAGTAGCATCAGGTTTCACTTTTTCACTTGGCTCAGTTGCGAAGGTCAGTTGCTAGGAGACGAAAACATCTTCCAAAAGCCATAGCGGAGACTGGACAGGCGTGTTTTTCCACCTCCTGTCGCTAGATGGCGGTCAGGCAACATCTGCGCCTTGAAAGCCATCAATACAGCGGTGCCGTCCCTGATCGCGCTTGAGTATGCATTGCTAGATAGGATGGGATGAAAGGAGAAGCGCAGAAGAACTTCCTTTTCCGGATGACTCATGGGAGGAAGGTGGAGTGCAGAGCGGCTTTTCTGCTCTTCCCAGGGTCGAAGCAGCAGCTGGCAGGTGAGTTGAGGCCAGCAGGTGGGAGGAGAGTCCGGGAGCAAGTCGGGCTGTTCGGTTCCCTCCACGGCCTGGAAGCAGAGAAGCAACTGGGCTGAAGCAGGTCAGCTGCTGCTGCTGCAGGTTCCTTCCCTCCCCAAATGGAAGCCCACTGGGGCTGCAGGCTGTGAAACTGGTGGCTGCAATTTTCTGCTGCTGGAAAGATTGAAAAAGTCTCTTTTAAATTAAAGTTGATTCTTTGGGAATGGCTTCCCTCCAGAGGTTGTGGCTGCTCCGTCACTGGAGGGTTTTAAGAGGAGATTGGACAGCCATTTCTTCTGGATGGAATAGGATCTCCTGCCAGAACAGGGGATGAACTAGAAGACCTCCAAGGTCCTCCCAACTCAATTGTTCTGCTTTGGACCTGATGTTTTCCATGCAACAATATCGGACTTATGTGCTTCTGGTCTTTTTGGGGTTTATTTTATTTATTTTTATTTATTTTATTAAATTTTTATACCGCCCTTCTCCCAAAGGACTCAGGGCGGTGTACAGCCAAAGATAAAACATGAAATATATACAATTAAAACATTTAAAACATAGCAAATTACAAAAAGGCTGATAATTAAAAATTTAGTTTTAAAATTTTAGAAATATTAATAAAACCCCAAATTAAAATTTAACACTATTATGCCAGTCTCAAAATTTAACACTATTATTCCATTTCTAGCTTACAAGCACCGTGTTTTTCTATTGATGCCCCCATCCGTGTATTCACCAGGTTCCACTGTGCTTAACCCAGCACTTTTTAAAAACTAGCTACTGAATGTTTTGACTGTTCAGTTGTATTTATTTATTTATAAAATGTATTGGCCACCAACCTTACCGTGACATAACTGTGGACAGCTTAGAGACAGAAAATAATTTATTTTTTATTTATTTTATTTATTTTATTTTGTCACAACAATATATGTAGGTATCATACAAAAAGATTATATAGTAAATAAACACATATATGGGTAAATATAAGGAGGTATAAGCATATATATAGGAAGAAGAAAAGAAAAACAATAGGACAGGAACGGTAGACACGTTTATGCGCTTATGCACGCCCCTTATGGTCCTCTTAGGAATGGGGTGAGGTCAATAGTAGAAAGTTTTTGGATAAAACTTTTAGGCTAAATAAATTGTAGGAAGAAAAATCCGGTCCTGTTCCAAGCCAGGAGAAAAGAGTGGAAATAAAATGCTTAGTGACACAGAAGCCAGTCCCAATTGCAGTCAGTAAGTGAGGACTATTTCAATTGGGATGTCACCAAAGGGAAGGTATTTTCTTCCTTTACTTGGAATTCATGGCTTCCATTGGCATAACTGGTGCTTCAAATCTTGCAGAGGCTTTAGGCATCATTTGGTCAGTTAAAGCTTCCACATCTGTAAAATTTATATATAAATATATATATATATATATATATATATATATGTAGCTCTTGGCATATTTGGGTCTTTTCCCATGTAAGGTTGAGAGTTTATAATTTTTATTAAGCAGTTTTTTTCAAGTTTTATAACACAGTTATCTTTTTTGCAACATTTTTACATCGGTATACCTCCCTTATGCCATCTTTCCTTTTATATCCATACATATGTACATATACTTCTTTTACACATATTAGTCTACTAATATATTAATTTGTATACAATACATACTAATTTATATACAGTACATCTTATATCTATATATGTGTGTATGTATTTCTTCTATACATCTTAATCTACTAATATATTAATTTACAATATTTCTTGCATTTTATATCATATCTATTTTTGCAGCTTTATAATTATTTCCTAATTCCTTAACCTTCTTTCTTTAATGCTTTCCTAATCTTTGGATCTTTCCTCTAACTATTTATACCAGATATTCTATACAATATAATAATCTGATTCTCCTTTGTCTTTTATTTCTTTTGTCAGTCTGTCCATCTCAACGCACTCTGACACATTTTTTTATCATGTTTTCCTTTGATGGTATGTTCTTGTTCTTCCAGTTTTGGGCATAGATAAGTCTTGCGGTTATGACTTGTAGTATTAAATAATGAATTTTTTTGTCATACTTCCCCGTATTTATCCCTAATAAAAAATAATTCTGGTTTTAGTTCTATTGGTTGTTCAATCATCTTCTCAAGCCATTTTTATTTTTATCCACTATTTTTTTGCTGCTCTACATGTCCACCACATATGGTAGTATGTTCCTTGGGCCTGACTACACTTCCAACAGTCCTGTGAACTGTTTGGGTACGTTCTTGTTGGTGGTAGATGCCATCTGTAGAACATTTTGTACAGGTTTTCTTTGTATGTTGTTGCCATTGTTAATTTGTAGTTTTTTTCCCCATTTTTTCCCATTTCTCTAATTCTATGTTGTAGCCAAAATTTGTTGCCCAGGTTATTATGGTTTATTTATTTATTTATTTATTTAATCATATTTATATACCGCCCTATCTCCCGAGGGACTCAGGGCGGTTTACAGGCACTTAAAAACACATAAATACAATATAAAACAATTAAAAAACTTATTCTAAAAGCCCGTTCATTAAAATATAAAAATAAAACCCAATTAAAACCCATAAATTTAAAATCTAGCTCAGTCCTGCACAATTAAATAAGTATGTTTTGAGCCCGCGGCGGAAGGTCCGAAGATCCGAAAGCTGACGAAGTCCGGGGGGTAGTTCGTTCCAGAGGGTGGGAGCCCCCACAGAGAAGGCCCTTCCCCTGGGCGTCGCCAGGCGACATTGCCTCGCTGACGGCACCCTGAGGAGACCCTCTCTATGAGAGCGCACGGGTCGGTGAGAGGTATTCGGTAGCAGTAGGCGGTCCCGTAAATAACCCGGCCCAATGCCATGGAGCGCTTTAAAGGTGGTCACCAACACCTTGAAGCGCACCCGGAAGGCCACAGGTAGCCAGTGCAGTCTGCGCAGGATAGGTGTTATACGGGAGCCACAAGGGGCTCCATCTATCACCCGCGCAGCCGCATTCTGGACCAACTGTAGCCTCCGGATGCCCTTCAAGGGGAGCCCCATGTAGAGAGCATTGCAGTAATCCAGGCGAGACGTCACGAGTGCGTGAGTGACCGTGCATAGGGCATCCCGGTCCAGAAAGGCGAACTGGCGCACCAGGCGAACCTGGTAGAACGCCCTCCTGGAGACGGCGGTCAAATGATCTCCTAGAGACAGCCGTTCATCCAGGAGGCCGCCTAAGTTGCGGACCCTCTCCATCGGGGCCAATGACTCGCCACCGATGGTCAGCCGCGGATTTAGCTGACTGTACCGGATGCCAGCATCCACAGCCACTCTGTCTTGGCGGGATTGAGCTTGAGCCTGTTTCTCCCCATCCAGACCCGTACGGCCTCCAGACACCGGGACAGCACTTGATAACCGTTGGGGTGGTCCGGTGTAGAAAAGTACAGCTGGGTGTCATCCGCATACAGCTGGTACTTCACACCGAAACCACTGATGATCTCACCCAGCGGCTTCATGTAGATGTTAAACAGAAGGGGCGAGAGGATCGACCCCTGCGGCACCCCACAAGTGAGGCGCCCGGGCCGACCTCTGCCCCTGTCAACATCGACTGCGACCGGTCGGAGAGATAGGAGGAGAACCACCGATAAACGGTGCCTCCCACTCCCAATCCTCCAACCGGCGCAGCAGGATACCATGGTCGATGGTATCGAAAGCCGCTGAGAGGTCTAATAGGACCAGGGCAGAGGAACAACCTCATCCCTGGCCCTCCAGAGATCATCCACCAACGCGACCAAAGCCGCTCCGTGCTGTAACCGGGCCGAAACCGGACTGGAACGGGTCTAGATAGACAGTTTCATCCAGGTGCAAGGGAAACTGATATGCCACCATACTCTCTACAACCTTCGCGCGGCGGGTTGGAGACCGGACGATAATTACCTAAAACAGCCGGGTCCAGGAAGGCTTCTTGAGGAGGGCCTCACCACCGCCTCTTTCAAGGCGGCCGGAAGACACCTCCACCAAAGAAGCGATCGTAATCGCCTGGAGCCAGCCTCGTGTCACCTCCTGAGTGGCCAGCACCAGCCAGGAGGCACGGGTCCAGTAAACACGCAGGCATTCAGCCTGCCCAACAACCTGTCCATGTCCTCGGAGCCACAGGGTCAAACTCATCCCAAACAATATCGCCAAGACCACCTCGAGCATCTCACCCGCATCACCGCAATCTTGGTCCAGACCATCCCGTTGAACGATTTTATCGTATAGATAACCGTTAAACTCCTCAGCACGTCCCTGCAACGGGTCATCCCGCTCCCCCTGGTGTAGGAGGGAGCGAGTCACCCGAAACAGGGCGGCTGGGCGGTTATCTGCCGGTGCAATGAGGGTGGAGGGGTAGCTACGCCGCTTCCTCAATGCCACTAGGTAAGTCCTAGTATAGGACTTCACTAGTGTCCGATCAGCTTCCGAACGGCTAGACCTCCAGGAACTCTCTAGGCGTCTTCTCCGGCGCTTCATCCCTCTCAGCTCCTCGGAGAACCAAGGAGCCGGTTGGGACCTGCGCCGGGTCAGAGGCCGCAAAGGCACAACCCGGTCTAAGGCCCCCGCCGCGGCCCGTTCCCAGGCCGCAACAAGTTCCTCAATCGAGCCGTGAGCCAGACCCTCAGGAAATGGCCCAAGCTCCGTCCGGAACCCATCCGGGTCCATCAAGCGCCTGGGGCGGAACCAACGTGTCGGCTCCGCCTCCCTGCGGTGGTGAATGGCGGTCAGAAAGTCCAGGCGAAGAAGAGAGTGATCTGACCATGACAAAGGTTCGGTGACTATTTCCTTTAAGTCCAGATCTCTCAACCACTGACCAGAGAGAAAAATCAGATCCAAAGTGCCACCCCCCATGTGAGTAGGGCCATCAACTACTTGGGTCAGGTCCAAGGCTGTCATGGAAGCCATGAACTCCCGAGCTGCCGTCGATGACGAGCCGGAAGATGGCAAGTTAAAGTCCCCCATGACTAAAAGTCTGGGGGTCTCAACTGCCACCCCAGCCAGCATCTCCAGGAGCTCAGGCAGGGCAGCTGTCACGCAGCAAGGAGCCAGGTACGTGATCAGCACACCCATCTGACACCTACGACCCCATCTCACAAAGAGGGATTCGCACCCGGCAATCTGAGGTACAGTGGTCTCCCTCGGCTCCTTGCCTTCAGTACTACTACTTCCATTTTGAATCTCAATCAATAATTATATATTTTTCTAATCAATTTTTCTTCTGACCTCTGTAAAATTTTGTTTAATTCTTGTGGTTCTTTGTAAAATCCGTATAATTCTAAATCCTTTTTGTACGTAGACTGAATCTGCAAGTATGGCCACCAGTCAATGTCTATTCCCTGATCTTTTAATTCTTGTTTGTTTTTAATTTCTCCTGATTTTCCAATAGATCTTCATACGGAGATAAGGATTGATTATAAACCAACATGCAGTTGCCTGCTGACAGCTCCTTTTTATAAGAAAGGGTCAGCCGTTAACCAATAACTTTAAAATACGTCCCGCACTTGCGCAGCAGAAGGAAAAGCCTCTGCTCATGCCTGCGAGGACATAACACCCGTTCCCCCACCCTCAGGAAAACTTTGTACACCACAAACATACTCATCCAGATACATTAGTCTATGGCGGCTTTGCGTTGATTGGCACCTCTCCTGTATTTCTGTCGGGCCCTCACACATCGACCGCATTCTTCAGCTCCATCAGATGGCTTACAAATACTCTCTAGGGCCTCCCTCTGGGCATATCCTTTAGAGATGGAGAAAAATGAGACGGAGAAGAGCGAGGCAGACTCCGTGGCAGAAAAGTAATTCAGCTGGGCTCTTTCTGGTGGCTACACAGGGAGTGACATGTTGGTTGAACAGATACTTATCAAGTTTCTCCTGATGGTCCCTGGGACCCATTCGAGTCAATGCCTCTTTTTTCATTCACACCATTCATTCTCCCTTCCCATTACTTGTGGGGTGAAATGGTGCGAAAAGGGCATGATGTATTCCTCGATTTATTAGGTATACCTCGAATGCTGTTGCCGTAAATTGTGGCCCATTGTCCGATACCAACATGTCTGGCAACCCTTGTGTTGCAAACAGTTTGTTTAATACCCTAACAATGTCATCCATTGTAGTTGACCTCATTATAGCCACCTCCAGCCATTTGGAATACGCATCGACTACAATTAGGAAGGACATTCCCTGCAAAATCGAGATGTATTCTAGACCATGGGCCTTTCGGTGTTTCCTAGTCCTGTGGTGGAGCTGCAGGAGGTGCCTGTTGTGTCTTGCCCGCTCTCACAGCAGCCGGGGCCTTCTTATCTGCTCCCGAACACGGAGGAATGTATGCCTCTCGGCCCCAGTCCTGGCTCCATGCCCAGACAAGCTGAAGAGGAGGGGGCACCTCCCGGTCCCAGCCCTGGCTCCATGCCCAAGCAGGCTGCAGAGGAGGGAGCACCCCTCGGCCCCAGCCCTGGCTCCATGCCCAGGCAAACGGAGCAGCTAGACCCCTCCCCCTTCTCCACAGCATGTGAGCCTGAGGAAAGTTTATTTCCAACAGCTGCTGATTGGAGTGACCCTCGCATCAGAAGACTGGATAGGCGGAGGCAACAGAAGGAAGGGAGGGGCAGGCCTTAATGAGTGCTGAGTCATGGAGCCACACCCCATGGCCTATATAAAGGATCTGCTTTCTGGCAGTCTCTGAGTCAGGCAAAGTTGAACTTATCTTGCTGAAGTCACTTTCTGGTCTCCTGCCTGCTCTGAGGACTTTGCTAGGACTTTGGGCAGAGCTGCAGAGGCAAGCCTGATTCGGATTTCCCTGACCCGGTCGTCAGCGGAGGAGTGGGACACGACAGTGCCAGTCTCGATTCCTGGCATGCTTGACACAATGCCACCCACTCTGCTATATCTCTATCTATATTTGGCCACCACAGATAACTATGAGCCAAAGCCTTCATCCTTACGATTCCAGGGTGGCCTTCATATAGAGTCTCTAATAATGATTTCCTTAGCCTTGAGGGTATCACTACGCAATTACCCCACCATAGGCAACCCTTCTGCACTGAAAGTTTGTATTGCTTTGCCTGGAATGGCTTAAACTCTAAACTCCCTGACTCTTTAGGCCATCCCCTCCATACCCAGTTTAATACTTGCATGATTGTTCGATCTTTTCTCAACTGGGTCGCCACTTCCGTGGCTGTAACTGGTATGGATGGCATGGTCTTAATCAGCAGTACTGATGTTGCTGGAGCCGGATGCTCCACTAGATTAGGTAATGGAAATCGGCTTAGGCCACCAGCATGGCCCAGTTTCATGCTGTATAAGTCAATAACTATATGCTGCTAAAAGCTCTGTCCCACGCATCATTCTTGGGGACACTGCCTGCGGTGTTTGCCGTTCCCCCGCAATTAGTCCCAACAGTGCCTTATGATCTGCCACTAAATCAAATTTCCTTCCATAAACATATTCATAGAATCTCTTTATCCCAGCAACCTCAGCCAATGCCTCTTTATCAAGTTGGCTATAATTTCTTTTGGCTGATGATAGCATCCTAGAAAAGAACGCTATTGGGGCCTCACAATTGACTGGAAGGCAGTGACTTAAGACTCCCCCGACTCCAAATGGGGATGCATCACACGTCAGGACTATAGGCAGGCATTCGTTAAACTGAACTAGGACACTATCCGAGGAAATTATTCTTCACCTCCACAAATGCAGCTGCTTCTCTGTGCCCCCATACCCACAGCACCTTTTTTTTCAACAGTTGATGTAGTGGTTCAGCGACAGATGCCTTTTGTCACAAAAACACACTATAGAAATTGAGGAGCCCTAAGAAGGCCTGAAGTTCCATCTTATTCTTTGGGTTGGTGCAGCATGTATTGTTTGTACTTTCTCCTTGGTGGGATGCAATCCAGATGCATCAACCAGGTATCCCAGGAACTCAACTTGATTTACTGCTACTTTACACTTTTCTTCTTTTACCTTTCACCCAGCCTCTTGACATCTTTGTAAAACTAGATGTAGTCGTTCAAATAATTCAATTTTACTGGTAGCAGAGATGAGCACGTTGTAAAAATAGAGAACAACCCTAGGGATGATATATAACAAATGTTCCATCAAACTTTGAAACAACCCTGGGGCCCTGCTTTCCCCAAACTAAGCGGCAGCAACGGAATGCCCCCGATGCGTTATGATGGTTTGTGCTTGAGCAGTGGCGTCATCCATGGGGAGCTGCTGATAAGCTTGGGCAACATCTAACTTGCGAATATCTTGCTCCCCCCCCCCCAGCGAATGTAACAAATGCTGCATCACTGGTAACAGATAAGCATTATGTTGAAGAGTCCTATTCAAAATACATTTATAACCCTTACAAATTCGGACTGACCCATCTGGTTTCACTAGCGTCACGATAGGGATCTCCCACTTGGCGTGGTCCACCTGTTCCAGTATGCCTTGCTGAATCAATTTATCTAGTTGTTCATCAACCTTCGGCTTTAATGCAAATGGCACCCTCCTTGGTTTCATTCTTATTGGTGCCATCTTGGGTTCCAAACTGAAAGATATCGGGGTACCACTTTATTCTCCCAACTTTCCATCAAACACGTCGGCAAATTCTTTACTAAACTCTCCAATAGTTTCTCCTAGGATTTTATGAACCCCGGTGATCTCTAACCCCAAAGCTGCAAACCAATCCAGTCCCAGGAGGTTAGGCAGTGCATCTTCTAGAACAATCAATTTAAGTGGCCCAGAGAAGTCTTTATATTCTACATGGACCGTTCCACGTACCCTTAATGGGGATGTTATTTCCTTGATAGTCTCTCAAACGTATATGGCTATGCATAAGCTTCCGCTTGGCTCTGTGTGACACCAATCTCTGTAAGGTCTGCCAGGATAAGATTGTTGTTGCTGACCCTGTATCCACTTCCATCTGGCAGGGTGATCCTGCAATACGGATGGTAATGTAAACTTTACTGCTTCCCGGAATCCCGGTTTCATTGCTCACCCTCTCTGAATGACAGCCATCCATGTTAATAGTAAAACACTCCTCTGGGGTTCTTACTCTCAGTGGGCCCCACTTTCCCCTCCCATTACGAATTTAAGTCTGTCCTGTTTGGGTGGGCAGGCAACGCGGCACAGCAAACTTGTGCTAGGTGACCCTTCTTCCCACACCATCTACAAATGGTGTTTTTATGGCGACATGTAGCTGTCGTGTCCCCCTCCCCCTCCGATGACCGGGTCTAGGAAGTCCGTATCAAATGTGGCAACGAAGCCTCTGCAGCTTGTCAAATTCCTTCGAGGTTTATCAGGGCAAGCAGGAGTCCAAGTTGTGACTTCAGCGATAGAGTCCGATAGCAGCAAACTAGATGAGATTTGACTCAAGGTTGGAATGCCACAAGCAGGTCCTTTATATAGGCTGTGGGGTGTGGCTCTATGACTCAGCATTTATCCAGGCCTGCCCCTCCCTTCCTTCTGCTGGCGTCGCCTCTCAGATCTCCAGAAGCGAGGATCCTCCCACTTTGAATTGTCTTCAGCTGGAACTGCTGTCAGTAATTCCAGCACCTGGCTGGCTTCCTGCTCACACGCTGTAGGAGTGAGGTTTATCAGGTTTGTTTGTTCATTCCTGGAATCCTCTCCGGGCATGGGGCCAGGGCCGGGGGCTGGAGGCATGACAGGCTGTTCATCTTCATTATCAGACTCTGAGTCTGATAACAGGCCCGGGTGTAGACGGGAGGGGCCCGGCTGAGGAGAGGAGGGAGGACGAGGCACAACAGTAGCTCTCGTGTGATTTCCACTGCACCCTATACACGAGGAGGACCGATCCATGGTCAATCTGCGATCCTTACTGGCTGCCCTCAACTGATGGACATCATCATGATTATCTTCCTCAACTTCAGTGTCCTCCCATAATTCCACCTCTCCCCAATAGACGGTTGCCCCCCTTCTAGCTGCCAGAGGGCTGCCTGACTTCTGTACTCTTCCGTCAATCTATTTGATGATTCAGCGGCTTGTGCCTCCTCTACTGCTGTCTATAGTGTTAACGTTGGTTTCACCAATAATTGTCTCTGTAATCAAACATCCCGAACCCCACAGACCAATCTGACTCGAAGGGCTTCATCTAGGTTGCTAAATAGCTGCTTTCCAGAGGGCTGCCATGTTACAACTGATAGACTCACCCTCCACCTGGTCCCTATGGTAAAAAGCATGTATTCTATCAACGCAAGATGGTCGGGGAGCATAATGTTCCTGCAATTTGCTTAATATTATGTACCAAGGAACCTTCTGAAGGTGTTGGGGTGCAATGAGAGCCCTCGCTGTCTCAAACACTTCTTTTCCACAAATGCTCAAGAAAAGTGCTCGTTTACGATTGTCTGTGATATTTGTATAGTCATTAGCTTCCATTATACAGTCAAAAAGGATTAAATAAGAATCCCACATCTGTGTTTCAGGATCAAATGTTGCAAACTGTGGTGAGTTAGCCATTCTCTTTCCAAAACAAACAGTTGTCACTCATGCAGGCCCCTTTTATCTCTACAACCTCTCTGTTCTGTTTCCCTCCCCCCAATACTCCCAGCAAAGAGTCAGTCAGAGGCCTCCTTTTCTAATTTATTTACATAGATTAGATGTCCTGGCCACGTCTACCCACGGGCCTGCCACGTTTCTGGAGATAACGAGGAAATTATAGATAAGGCCAGAATTACTCACGAATATACTCTTCCCTCCATTGATACAGTTTGCCCGCGCAAATTCATTGCTTTGTCCAAGACAAAAAACCAGGAAATCCCGCCTCCTATTTATAGTCTCTGCAGATGTCACTGCATGACAATCATTACTTGGCTTTATCCCAACGCTGCTTCTGCTGCGCGCGCCGGTCATGTCTGCGCAGTCTTGCATCACTCCAAAACTGTTCTTGGGGCGTTGCCAAATCAGAAGAAGGCTCCAGAGAATCAGGCCTTGCCGGCCCCTCCTCCTCCCTTTGAGTGGGTGCCAGGGAGGGAGAGGGCTCAAGAGAAGCAGGGCTTGCCAGGTCTTCTCCCTCACTTTCTGAATCATCCGAGTCCAGGAGTCCGGGTCCAGGAACCTGGGTCACAACACTCTCCCTCTTCATTGCCAATGGAATGTTGTGGGTGGGAACACAGATGAAGAGCCAGACTTCCAGCAGGTACATTTATTTTAGATAAGGATTCATTATAAAGCAACATTCAGTTCCCTACTGACAGCCCCTTTTTATAGGAAACTGTCAGCCTTTAACCTGGCAGAGGTTGACTCCGAAGCACCTCACTTGTGGGGTGCCGCAGGGGTCGATTCTCTCGCCCCTCCTGTTCAACATCTATATGAAACCGCTGGGTGAGATCATCAGTGGTTTCGGTGTGAGGTACCAACTGTACGCTGATGATACTCAGCTGTACTTTTCCACACCGGGCCACCCCAACAAAGCCATTGAAGTGCTGTCCCGGTGTTTGGAAGCCGTACGGGTCTGGATGGGGAGAAACAGGCTCAAGCTCAATCTCTCCAAGACAGAGTGGCTGTGGATGCCGGCACCCCGGTACAGTCAGCTGCAACCGCGGCTGACTGTTGGGGGCGAGTCATTGGCCCCAATGGAAAGATTGCGCAACTTGGGCGTTCTCCTGGATGGACGGCTGTCCTTTGAAGACCATTTGACGGCCGTCTCCAGGAGAGCTTTTTACCAGGTTCGCCTGGTTCGTCAGTTGCGCCCCTTCCTGGACCGGGATGCCCTATGCACGGTCACTCATGCTCTCGTGACATCTCGCCTGGATTACTGCAATGCTCTCTACATGGGGCTTCCCTTGAAGAGCAGCTGGAGGCTCCAGTTAGTCCAGAATGCAGCTGCGCGGGTGATAGAGGGAGCCCCTCGTGGCTCCCATGTGACACCACTCCTGCGCAGACTGCACTGGCTACCTGTGGCCTTCCGAGTGCGCTTCAAGGTTTTGGTAACTATCTCCAAAGCGCTCATGGCTTAGGGCCGGGTTACTTACGGGACCGTCTGCTGCCACCGATTGCCTCCCACCGACCCGTGCACTCTCACAGGAAGGGACTCCTTAGGGTGCCGTCCGCCAGGCAGTGCCGACTGGCGACACCCAGGGGAAGGGCCTTCTCTGTGGGGGCTCCCACCCTCTGGAATGAATTCCCTCCAGGACTCCGCCAACTTCCTGACCTTCGAACCTTTCACCGCGAGCTTAAAACACATCTATTTATCTGTGCAGGACTGAACTAGAATTTTAATTTTAAATTTAGTTTTAATGGGGTTTTATTATTTTAATTGTAATTTTAAATTTCGGCCTAATTCAATAAGTTTTTTAATCAGTGTTTTATCTTGTATTATATTTGTATTTTTATCGGGCTGTAAACCGCCCTGAGTCCCTCGGGAGATAGGGCGGTATAAAAATTTGATTAAATAAATAAATAAATAAATAAATAAATAAATAAATAAACCAATAACTTTAAAATAAGTCCCGCACTTGTGCAGCAGAAGAAAAGCCTCTGCTCACACCTGCGTGGACATAACAGATTCCTTTTTATTTTTTGCCATATTTATAATAGGCCATTTCTAATTTGGTGTCTTTGGAAGTAGCTGTGTATTTTATTTTTCCCATCCCAGATGAAACCATGCCAGCCTAATTGTCCATCTATTGTTAAGATTCTTTCATTCTTTAGATTTATCCAATCTCTTATCCAAGTGAGAGTGTCTGCCAGATAATAAAGCTCCCAATCTGGGACTACAAAGCCTCCTTCCTCCCTACTGTCCTGTAATAATTTTAATTTGAAGTGTGGTTTTTTTCCCTAGCCAAATGAATTGTGTTGTCAGTTTACTAAATTCTGTAAAAAAAATAAATCCTAAATTCCTAAAAACCACCAAAATCATGCAGATTGACAGGTTTGTCTAGGTAAAACAAAAGACAGTTCAAATGTGTGTGTTGATAAGCCAACGCATTTATTCAGCTGAATAAAGATGGGTCCCTCCTAAGAAGGAAAGAATCCTGAGCATAGTGCCAGGCAGATATTTATACATTTCTTTGCTTTCGCTTCACTATATAAGAGGCAGCTGGCACACGAAAGATGAGGTATAGAAATATAGAAATTATAAAAATTATAAAGATAGCCAAGCATGCCTTCTGTGATTTTGATCACGTGCTTAACCCACAGGTTAGTGGTTTCCTGTGAATATTTCCATGGCCTCAGAAGCCTGTTGAACTTCAGCCTTGCCATCTCAACATATGAGCAATCATCAAATTGATCAAATTCCTGATTAATTTTAGCGCAGAAGGTTTGACTAACTATTTTGAGATATTTTTCAGGCTTGAAAGACATGGATTTTTTCCATATTGTAGGTGTATTTTTATTTCTCTGAGTGTATTTATCTGCAAATGTATAAATTCTCCCCAGGACTTCTATTATTTTATATATCAGGACATAGTAAAAATCAGTTGGTCCTTAGATGTTCTTACCTTGGTATCCTTCAGTCTCAAAAAACTATGGTATCGTGCTCTGAAAAGAGGTCCTAAAGCAGCATCTTAGTGTGACTAAAAAGGCCAATTTGAGAGTGGCAATCCCTTCCACACTGAGAGCAGATACATTCTGTCCCCTGCCCAGCCCCCCGATTTTGCTGGTTCTGGGACTGCATCTTTGCCTCAGCCTGCCGAACAAATGTCTCTTCGAATTGGAGAATGCCATGCTGCGTCTTTAGCCTCCAAGCTGAATGATTGGAGGTCAAGGTTTCCCAGATAGTAATGTCCATTCCCAAAGCCTTTAGATCACTCTTGACCATACCAGTAGTTCCAAGACTGCGCTATTTGGAACTTTGTCATGCCAGGTGATGCCAAGAATATGTCGGAGACAGCACATATGAAAGGTGTTCAACTTTCTCACCTGGCGTACGTAGAAGTTCTTAAAAGTAGGTAAATACAACTGTAGATGAAAAACAACATATGACATAATTTGTCTTATAAAAAGAAAGCCAAAAGTCACATGTAAAAAATTGTATGATTCAATAATTTATAGAACCACCATTAGCAGCAACAACTAGAAGTAATTCTTTTCTGTGTTACTTTCATTTCATTTCATTTATTAAATTTCTATACCGCCCTTCTCCCGAAGGACTCAGGGCGGTTTACAGCCAACATAAAACAACATTTATAAACAAACTTAAAAAACAGTATAAAAATCTAAATTCAATTTGGCTAGTACCAATTAAAAATTATGCTAAAAAACAGTGATAAAACCCCATATAAAACAATAGTATCTTAGGCCAACCCTGCACGGTGAAATAAAAAAGTCTTGAGCTCGCGACGGAAGGTCCGGAGGTTGGGTAGTAGTCGTAACCCCAGAGGAAGCTCGTTCCAGAGGGTGGGTGCCCCCACAGAGAAGGCTCTTCCCCTGGGGGTCGCCAGCCGGCATTGTTTGGCTGACGGCACCCTGAGGAGACCCTCTCTGTGGGAGCGCACAGGTCGGTGGGAGGCTATCGGTGGCAGCAGGTGGTCCCGTACTTTATCAGTCTCTTATAGTGTTGCGGAGAAATTTTGGCTCACTCTTTTTTACAACATTGCTTCAATTCATTGAGGTTTGTGGGTGTGTTTTTATGCACAACTCTTTTGAGGTCCCACCAATCGGGTTGAGGTCTGGACTTTGACAGCCATGGCAACATCTTGATTCTTTTCTTTTCCAGTCATTCTGTTGTAGATTTGCTGATGTGTTTTGCGACCATTGTCCTGTTGCATAATCCTATGTCACCCAAGCTTTAACTATTGGACAGATGGTCTCATTTTTTACTAGAATACTTTGGTATATAGAGGAGTTCATGGTCAATTTAAAGAATGCAAGGTGTCCAGGTCCTGTTGCTGCAAAATAAGCTCAAATCATTACCCCTCCACCATCTCTATTAGACCTGATGGACTATGTGCATACTTCTTAAAAAAGGTTTCCACTGCAATTGCAGAACTCTAAGCATAATTCTTGAAAAATCTTTCAGTACCAGCACCTTGCCCTACCAATGGTCACAAGCCAAGGTCATACCTATCTTCAAAAGAGGTGGATGACCTCTGGAGGGCCAGGGACAGGGGCTGTTCCTCTGCCTTGGTCCTATTAGATCTTTCAGCGGCTTTTGATACCATCGACCATGGTATCCTGCTGCGCCGGTTGGAGGGATTGGGAGTGGGAGGCACCGTTTATCGGTGGTTCTCCTCCTATCTCTCTGACCGGCCGCAGTCGGTGTTGACAGGGGGGCAGAGGTCGTCCTCGAGGGGCCTCACTTGTGGGGTACCCCAGGGGTCGATTCTCTCGCCTACCCTGTTCAACATCTACATGAAGCTGCTGGGCGAGGTCATCAGTGGGTTCGGGGTGAGTTATCATCTGTATGCTGATGACACTCAGCTGTACTTTTCCACCCCGGACCACCCCAACGAAGCGGTCGAAGTGCTGTCCCGTGCCTGGAAGCCGACGGGTCTGGATGGGGAGAAACAGACTCAAGCTCAATCCTCCAAGACGGAGTGGCTGTGATTCCGGCACGGTACAGTCAGCTGCATCCGCAGCTGACTGTTGGGGCGAGTTAGTGGCCCCAAAGGAGGTGGTTCGCAACTTGGGCGCCTCCTGGATGGCCGGCTGTCCTTGAGGAACATCTGGCAGCCGTCACCAGGAGGGCTTTTACCAAGTTCGCTTGGTTCACCAGTTGCGCCCTTCCTTGACCGGGATGCCTTATGCACGGTCACCACGCCTGGTTACGCCTCGCTGGATTATTGCAATGCTCTCTACATGGGGCTGCCCTTGAGGTGCACCCGGAGGCTGCAGTTAGTCCAGAATGCAGCTGCGCTGAGTGGTAATGGGAGCCGCCGAGGCTCCCACGTAACACCACTGCCCGTAGTTTGCACTGGCTTCCTGTGGTCTTCGGTGCGCTTCAAGATCCTGGTTACCACCTTTAAAGCGCCCATGGCTTAGGACCCGGTACTTACGAGACCGCCTGCTGTTACCAGATGCCTCCCATCGACCAGACGCCTCACAGAGAGGGTTTTCTCAGGGTGCCGTCCGCCAAACAATGTCGGCTGGCGGCTCCCAGGGGTAGGGCCTTCTCTGTGGGAGCACCGACGCTCTGGAACGAACTCCCCCCGGCTTACGTCAAGTTCCTGATCTTCGGACCTTCCGTCGTGAGCTAAAAACATACTTATTTACTCAAGCAGGACTGGCATAAATAGTTGATTTTAAATTGGGGTTTTAGAGATTTTAAACATTTGTAAATTTTTTAAAATTTTTAAATTACCGGCCATTTATTAATAGTTTCTTTTAATTTCTTTTAATTGTATATACTCTGTATTTTATTTCGGCTGTACACCGCCCTGAGTCCTTCGGGAGAAGGGCGGTATAAAAGTTTAATAAAATAAATAAATAAATAAATAAAAAGGGAGACCCTAGCCTAGTTGAAAATTACAGACCAATCTCTTTATGTTGCCTCACCTGCAAAGTCATGGAATCAATCATTAACCAATCTATTACCCTCCACCTAGAGACAAACAACCTACTTTCTATCAAACAGTTTGGTTTCAGAAAAAAAATATCCTGTAATCTACAACTACTACATTGCAAAAACATATGGACTACACATCTCGATCAGGGCAAAGCAATAGACGCAGTTGTCATAGACTTCTGTAAAGCTTTTGATTCAGTGGTAAATGACAAATTACTTCTAAAACTAAAATCCTATGGTATTTCTGGACTCCTACATAAATGGATAACTGCCTTCCTGTCAAACAGATAACAAGTGATCAAAATAGGAAGCGCTCTATCAAATCCTCTACCTGTTAATAGTGGTGTTCCCCAAGGCAGTGTTTTAGGTCCAACTCTCTTCATACTTTACATAAATGACCATTGCAATCATATTAAAAGCAACTGTGTTCTCTTCGCTGACAATGTTAAACTATTCAACACTACAGACAATGCAACTACCCTTCAAAAAGACCTTGACTATGTGTCAGATTGGTCTAACAAGTGGCAACTTCAAATCTCAACCAACAAATGCTGTCTTGCACATTGGCAAAAAAAAAATGAAACATAAAATACATATTAGATGGACATGACCTTATAGATCACCGTCACTCTGTCAAGGACCTTGGAGTACTCATTTCTAAAGATCTAAGTGCCAGAGCCCACTGTAACAACATTGCCAAAAAGGCACTAAGAGTTGTTAACCTAACCTTGCGTAGCTTTTTCTCTGGTAATATTGTACTACTAACTAGAACACACAAAACATTTGCTAGACCAATTCCTGAATACAGCTCATCTGTCTGGAACCCGCATCAGACATAAATACAATCGAGAGAGTCCAGAGATATTTCACAAGAAGAGTCCTTCTCTGCTCACAATAAAATACCTTATGCCACCAGAATCCAAATTTTGTGCTTAGACAACTTAGAACTACGCCGACTTCAGTCTGACTTAAGCATAGTACATAAAATTATCTACCACAATGTCCTATCAGTCAATGACTACTTCAGCTTCAACCACAACAATACACGACCAAATAATAGATACAAACTCAAGGTAAACCGCTCCAAACTCGATTGCAGAAAATATGACTTCAGTAACAGAGTGGTCAATGCCTGGAATGCACTACCTGGCTCTCTAGTTTCTTCCCCAAACCCCCAAAACTTTAAGCTTAAACAGTCTACTGTTGACTTCACCCCATTTCTAAGAGGTCTGTAAGGGACGTGCATAAGTGCACCTGCGTGCCTACCATCCCTCTCCTAATATTCCTTTTTACTTACTCTTTTCGTGTATCCAAATTATTTTAAACTTTTACCTGTTATGTTATATATGATTGACAAATAAATAAATAAAAAGTTAACCATTTTTGGCTCTGTCTAAATTCCTTGCTGATGGCCGGAAAGTGACAGGCACTTTATTTGCAGTACTTGGCTGCTACTTCACCTCTTTATACAATGGAAGCAGTGATAAATATCCTAATGGTGAGAACAATTAACCAGCAGAACGGCTGCCCTTCAGACATTGTGGTGCTCCATCACTGGGGGCTTTTCATAAGAGATGTAATAGCCACTTCTCCGAAATGGTATAAGGTCTCCTGGTTGACCAGGGCTTGCATTAGAAGTCCTGCAAGGTCCCTTCCAATTCTGTTATTCTCTTCTCTTCTGTTCCAATAATATTTATGATACCCGGATAAGTAAAACCATAGAAATCAAAGAGGGTGTAGTATCTTTTTCACTTGAATGTGAAAACAACCTTTTGCACTGCTAAGAATTTGTGATTGACCCAGTCAACAAGTGAATTTCTTCATTGAATGGATATTCAAACTTGGATCTGGGTAGTCTTCCATGTGTCATGATTAATGTAGGAGCTTATTGGAGGATTGTGGCATGTTTGCTTTTTCATTGTAATGTAAACGTTTTTCTTTTTTTCTCATCTTCTGCAGCCATTTTATGCACAATTAAAGATACACCTTTTTTTTAATCTTATAGACAAAGATGATGGCAATGAAGAGCACTCTGGACAATTGAGGATAACAAGCAACATTGAACAGCAAAGCAAGTCAGTCCACAAATCAAAATATTTCCCATTTTCTTCAGAGAGCCACACAATTCTTCACCTCCCTCAACAGGTGAGAGAGAAAATCAAGAAGAGATTTCTAGCTGGGAAAAGTAATGTGTGAAATTCAAGCATATATTACATGAAAAGTCAAGGGAGATTATTCTTCCATTGGGCAAAAGACGGAAATATCTGGAAGATACTGGGGAGGAAAAGCTCAATTGGAAAGCCACATAGAGAAGACAGAGTTGCAGGCGTCATTCTGGGAGGAAGAAAACAGCTTGAATCAAAGCACCGCTAAACAAGGGATCATCCATATTTTGGACCTCCTCAGGAATATGAATTGTGGAAAAGCTCCATAGATATGCCTATTGTGGGAAAGATACAAGTTGCAAATCACAGCTGATTATGCCTGAGAGGATCAAGACTGGAGAAAAGCCATACAATACTCTAAATGTGGCAAAACCTCTGATCAGAACACCTCCATTGTGGTTCTTGGAAGGACCCACACAGGAGAGAAGCCCTACAAGTGCTCCCAATGCAGTAAATGCTTTAGCAAGCATGGCAACGTGGACTCACACCAAGGAGAAACCGTTTGAATGTCCTGACTGTGGGAAAAGTTTCAGTAAAAATTCCAACCTGGTGACACACCAGAGGATTCATACAGGAGAGAAACCCTTTGAATGTCCTGATTGTCAGAAAAGTTTCAGTACCAATTCCAGTCTGGTGATACACCAGAGGGTTCACACAGGAGAGAAACCCTTTGAATGTCCTGACTGTGGGAATAGTTTTAGTCGACATTCTCACCTTGTTTCACACCAGAGTATTCATACAGGAGAGAAACCCTTTGAATGTCCTGATTGTGGTAAAAGTTTCAGTACCAATTCTAAC
This sequence comes from Ahaetulla prasina, assembly GCF_028640845.1. NCBI lineage: Eukaryota > Metazoa > Chordata > Lepidosauria > Squamata > Colubridae > Ahaetulla > Ahaetulla prasina. The sequence goes on from NC_080540.1 coordinate 10,022,787, forward strand.
TTGGTGAAACACCAGAGGACTCACACAGGAGAGAAACCCTTTGTGTGTCCTGATTGTGGTAAATGTTTCAGTCACAATTTCACTCTAGTGAAACACCAGAGGACTCACACAGGAGAGAAACCCTTAGTGTGTCCTGATTGTGGTAAATGTTTCAGTCACAATTTCACTCTGGTGAAACACCAGAGGACTCACACAGGAGAGAAGTGGTATGAGTGTCCTGATTGTGGCAAAAGTTTTAGTAAGAATTCCAGCCTCGTGACACACCAGAGGATTCACACAGGAGAGAAACCCTTTAAATGTAATGATTGTGGTAAAAGTTTCAGTACCAATTTCAGCCTTGTGATACATCAGAGGATTCACACAGGAGAGAAACCCTTTGAATGTCCTTACTGTGGGAAAGGTTTTATTCAGAGTTCCAGCCTCGTGATACACCAGAGGATTCATACAGGAGAGAAACCCTTTGAATGCCCTGATTGTGGTAAAAGTTTCAGTACCAATTTCACCCTGGTGATACACCAGAGGACTCACACAGGAGAGAATCCCTTTGTGTGTCCTGATTGTGGTAAAGGTTTCAGTCAGAATTCCACCCTGGTGAAACACCAGAGGACTCACACAGGAGAGAAACCGTTTGAATGTCCTGACTGTGGGAAAAGTTTCAGTCAGAATTCCAGCCTTGTGACACACCAGAGGATTCACACAGGAGAGAAACCCTTTGAATGTCCTGATTGTGGGAAAAGTTTCAGTACCAATTTCAGCCTCGTAACACACCAGAGGACTCACACAGGAGAGAAACCCTTTAAATGTACTGATTGTGGTAAAAGTTTCAGTACCAATTCCACCCTGGTTCAACACCAGAGGACTCATACAGGAGAGAAACCCTTTAAATGTCCTGACTGTGGGAAAAGTTTCAGTCAGAATTCCACCCTGGTTCAACACAAGAGGATTCACACAGGAGAGAAACCCTTTAAATGTCCTGACTGTGGGAAAAGTTTCCGTCAGAATTCCAACCTCATAGGCCACCAAAGGATTCACACAGGAGAGAAACCGTTTGAATGTTCTGATTGTGGGAAATGTTTCAGTCAGAATTCCAGCCTGGTTCAACAACAGAGGACTCACACAGGACGGAAACCGTATGAGTGTCCAGACTGTGGGAAAGATCTCAGTACTAGGTTTAACCTTATCAATCATGTCTTTATACACAAAGGGGAGAATCCATTTTAGTGCCCTGAGTGTAGACCATGCTTCAGGAAAGTTTCTACCCTTATCGCACCAATAAAATCTCCTGAGGCCCCAAGTGATTAGTGTAGAGAAGAGCTGAATTTCATTTCTAGTGTCCCATTGTAAGTCCAGCTGAGAAATTGACCATTTAAATTGATTAAATTAAATAGAATTTGCCTGGTTTTTTGTAGGCAAATATCTTATGGTATTAGATGAAGAAAGAAAAAGTTGGAACATATTACTTTGATAATGGGTATCTGGACTTCAGTGTAAGAAATTGCTGGATATTTATTTTTGTTGAAATTGGGCAATTATGTAAAATCTTTGGGGGTGTTATTTGTATTTGAGTATGGTGGATGATAGAAATGCTATGAGCCACGAGTCCCACCCAGGTTCAAAGTTTATCTTTTCCTAACAGTTCCAGGAATTCAGTGCACCAAACATGTCTGTTCAGATTGTGTCAAGAATGAGGCATGCAAGTCAAGGGTGGGTTCTACCGGTTCTGTGGGCGTGGCTTATTTTGTGGGCGTGGCTTGATGGTCATGTGACTGGATGTGGCTTGATGGTCATGTGACTGGGTAGGCATGGCCAACTCAATGTCACTCACGTCAAGGGGTGCCTCGCCTGGCCCCTCCCCTCCCAGCCATTCCTTGTCACACCCAGCCTCAACCTATCTATAGTTCTGCAAAAATGTTCACCTTTTTTCACCTTTATTATCTACATACTATAGATCAGGGGTCTCCAACCTTGGCCACTTTAAGACTTGTGGACTTCAACTCCCAGAATTCCTCAGCCAGGTTTGATTTGACCGTTCTAGGTTTGAAGTCCACAAGTCTTAAAGTGGCCGCGGTTGGAGACCCCTGCTATAGATGCACTTTCATGGACCACTGAAAGGAGGAAATGGCTCACATGCTTTGCCCAAGAGTGTGATAGGCAACAGGCTTTTAAGGGGCTGCCAGAAAGAAAGGGGGGCAAGGTATTTTCCAAAGCACCAGAAGGCAAAACAAGAAGCAATGGATGGAAACTGAACAAAGAGAGAAGCAACCTAAAACTAAGGAGAAACTTCCTGACAGTGTGAACCAATATAGGTTTCAGGTTTTATATTTCACATATAAAATAGCCATTTGTGTAATACAACCTGCATATTGTTCAAAACAGTCATTAGTATTATGGCTGATGTTTGAGAGCAAGCCTAAAATCCCCATTCCCTCCCCACCCCACTAATCTGTTCTGGGAAGGAATCAAACTCCCCCCTCTTCATTTCCCAAATAAAATATTTCTCGTAAGAAAAGGCTCCCACATAAGCAACGAAAAAGCAAGCTGCTAATAAGTAACCTGCTGGAATTCCACATTCCTGCCAGCTGCATAAAGGAAACTTTGTAAGCAGAAAACAGCTACTGGTGCTTAGAGAGTGGAAACCAGAAGTTAGGCTCCATTTACAAGCAGGCAGAAAACTCATTCAAGACAGGATAATTCATAATGGAAATCGCCCAAACCTTTTTAGAAACACAAAGCCTATGTTGCACAAACCCCAAAACTTCAAAAACATAGAACCATATATGAATTCCTCCTCTTATCCAGTTTGTTGTTCAGCTGACCCAGAAACAAACTGCTTCTGCAAGTAAAAACCTCCTTCGAGCAGCTGCATCAATTTAAAGCGATGGCGTCTTTTTCTTCTTCTTTGCCAAGTGATCTCCTGGCTGAGAAGCGAGTCCTAATTTTTTCATTCTAGCCGATCAGTTGGGAGGCTTCTTGGCGTCTCAATTTAAAGCGACGGTGTCTTTTTCCCCCCCCCCTCTTCTTTGTCAAGTGGGCCCTGATTTTTTCCTTCTAGCCGATCATCTGGAAGTCCGGAGGCAGCAATAGATTGAGGGCAGGGGCAGGCAGAAATGGCATTTACCGGTTTTCCAAACTACTCAGAATGTTTACTACCAGTTCACAAGAACAAGGAAGAACCGGTAGCAACCCACCATTGATGCAAGTGGAAGAAACCATATGAATAGCAAATATATTGCGGGAGGTTGAGACAGTGATAAAAGCAGTGTAAAATTTCAGATGTAAAGGCTGTTCTGCCCTGCAGGTGACCTTCATGGTTCAAGAGCCATAAGAAGCAATTCGACTGAAACATATCTGTTGCTACATATTCCTTCTCTCCCCAGATTTTATTCGATTTGTTGCTACATGCTTTAAAACGGGTTCTCCTTCATAGTAGGGATGACTTGTGATTTTATGGACACCTTCTTTTTTTGGAAACAATATGAACTCTTATGCCACTGCTGTCTTCCATGATTTTTTTTTACCTAGGAAACAAACACAGGATTTCCTACTGGTGCAACATCCATTTATTATCCTGGAAGAACTGGGCTTAACCTAGGATTTTTTTAATAGTACCTATTGTGCACCCTTTGGGATGTTCAGTTTTGTAGACAGTCTTCCCTTACCGCTTACATACCCAGTTCCTGCAACCGTTCTGCATATGTTTTAGCCTCCTGACCTCTAATCATCTTTGTTGCTCTTCTCTGCACTCTTTCTAGAGTCTCCACATCTTTTTTAGATCATGGTGATCAAAACTGAATGCAATATGCCAAGTGTGGCCTTACCAAGGCATTATAAAGTGGTATTAACACTTCACATGATCTTGATTCTATCCCTTTCTTTATGTAGCCCAGAACTGTGTTGGCTTTTTTGGCAGCTGCTGCACATTGGTGGCTCATATTTAAATGGTTGTCCACTAGGACTCCAAGATCCCTCTCATAGTTACTACTATTGAGCAAGGTACCACATATACGGTACCTTTGCATTTTGGTTTTTTTTGCCTAAATGAAGAACCTTACTTTTTTCACTGTTGAATTTCATTTTGTTAGATAGTTCAAGTCTGTCAAGATTCTTCTGTCTTTTGAGCCTATCTTCTGGAATGTTGGCTATTCTTACCAGCTTGGTGTCATCTGCAAATTTGATGAGTTCCCCATCTATCCCCTCATCCAAGTCATTGATGAAGATGTTGAAGAGTACTGGGCCTAAAACAGAGCCTTGGGGTACTCCACTGCATACTTCCCTCCATATAGATGCAGTTCCATTGAAAACTACATATTGAGTGCGATTGGTCAGCCAGTTACAAATCCATCTGGTGGTGGTGCTGTCTAACCCATATTTTTCTACTTCATCTAGTAGTAGGTTATGGTCTTCTTTATCAAATGCTTTACTGAAGCCCAAGTAAATTATATTGACGGCATTCCTCTGGTCCACTAATTTTGTCACTTTGTCAAAGAATGCAGTAAGATTAGTCTGGTATGATCTGTTTTTGACAAACCCATGTTGGCTTTTGGTTATTACTTTGTTTGCTTCTAGGTGTTTGCTGATTGATTGCTTGATTATCTTTTCCATAATCTTCCCTGGTATTGAGGTTAGGCTGATAGGTCTGTAGTTTCCTGGATCTGTTTTTTTTCCCTTTTTTGAAGATGGGAACTACATCAGCTCTTTTCCAGTCCTCTGGCAGTTCCCCTGTGTTCCAGGATCTTTGAAACATATAGTTCAGTGGTTCTGAGATCTCGTCTGCCAGTTCCTTCGGAACCTTGGGGTGTAATCCATCCGGTCCTGGTGGTTTGAACACGTCTAGGGTAGACAGGTGTTCACTTACCATTTTCTTCCCTATTTTAACTTGTGTTCCTAATCTTTTTTTTTTTTTTGCTGTGCTGTTTTTGATAGGTTGGATTGTTTTTTCCTTTTGTGTAGACAGATGCAAAAATGAGTTAAGTAGTTCTGCTTTCTCCCTGTTGCTTGTCACCTTCTTGCCACTTTATCCCAGTAATGGGATAATTTTTTTTCTTGTTTTTAACATGTTGGAAAAAGCTTTTTTTGTAATTTTTTTACAAAAGGCTTTTTTCGCAAGCCTTTGTTCATTGTGAGCCTTAGCTTTCCTCACTTCATCTTTACAGGCTCGGGTTATTTGTTGATATTCTGCCTCAGTTATTTGGCTCTCTTTCCCACTTTTTATACTTGTCCTCTTTGTCTTTCAATTTGTCAGAGAATTCTTTATGCAGCCATGCTGGTTTGTTTTGAGATCTATTATTTTTCTTCTTCATTGGTATTGTGTTAGACTGGGCTTTTATAATCTCACTTTTCAAAATTTCCCAAACTTCTTGAGTTGTTTTCGCCTTGAGGATTCTCATCCATGGAATCCTTTTCAAGCTCTCTCTAAATTTACTGAAATTAGCTCTCTTAAAGTCCAAGACTCTAGTTTGACTTTGTTCTACTACTTGTGTTTGCATAATGTTGAATTCCAATATTGCGTGCCCCCCAAAGTTCCTGTAGCTTCAACACCTTCTATCATTTCATCTCTGTTACTGAGAATTAAGTCCAATATAGCTGATTCCCTTGTTCCCTTCTCTACTTTTAGGGAAACAAAGCTGTATGCTAGGTTTGATGTTTGCTAGTTAACATATTTATAAAGGATTAACATATTGACTGTAACCTTGTTGCTTGTATCGTTATGATTTATATTGACTGTTTCCTAATATGATTTGATTGATTATTTGTACCCTATGACTATCATTAAGTGTTGAACATTATGATTCTTGACGAATGTATCTTTTCTTTTATGTACACTGAGAGCATATGCACCAAGACAAATTCCTTGTGTGTCCTATCACACTTCGCCAATAAAGAATTCTATAATATTACATATCATAACAGTGGCAAGAATAGTTTATACCCAACAGTGGAAGAGTGAAAACATACCTAAAGAAAAGGAAATAATAAAGAAAATACTTGACTGTGCAGAATGTGATAGACTTATGCTAGAACTGAAAAATAAAGGAGAGACAGACTACTATGAGATTTGGAATAGATTTTATCAATGGTTAGACTTAAGGAATTGAAGTCGGAACGAGTAAGAACAAGGAGGCATAGATTGAAACAAAAGGCAATATATTTAATATAGTATGTAAGTGTATAAGAGGTTAAGTATGTGTATATAATTAATAAGCAGTAAAGTATACTGAATACATAAGTGACTTATGTTATTCTTTATATGGTGGAGATATCGCCAAGACGGTTCCACAATGTACATTTTTTTTACATTTTTATGTACAATTTTTTTTAATAATAAATGTTTTTTTAAAAAGAATTAAAAAAGACTTTAGGCCGTCTATACAACTATAGCGGTGCAGGAGCATCTCAGAGGTTTGCTAGTGAATGTAACACAGTGGTCTGTATGGATAATCGAAAAGAAAACATAACTTACCAAAAACGGAACAGTAAATGATAGGTTACGAATGCAAATTAAAATACAGGTAATCCCCAGGTTACGAGCGTTCCCTTAGCCAACGTTTGAAGTTACACAATAAGCGCCCCCTAGCGTTTACGAACAAGTTCCAAAATTATGAATATTGTAGCACCAAGGCAGTTGTTCACACTTACAATGACCGCAGAGGCTCTGCAACATTTACCCCGCCTATCCTCCCCCAGACCAGGTCTTTACACACACTTTGCCTTTGGAGAGTCACTTACCTTGCAAAGATCTCTCTGTTGCGCTTTCTTTGCCTGCTTCATTGCTTCAGGCTTTTGCTCAATTCACAGAGAAGAGAGGCCTAACGTACTGCGAAATCATGTGAGATAAGTAGCATGAGACCTTGTGCTACTGATCTCATGTTATCTCGCACTATAGGCCTCTATTCTCTGCGAATTGAGACTAGACATTTGCAAATGGATGGAAGGCTTTGGTCCTTCAGCCCTTCCCTCCATTTGCTGTTTCCTTGCCGAAGCCTGCAGGGAGATTGCATTCCAGTAGGCTTTGACAGCAATATGCAAAACACTTTTGTTGGCACCAGCGGAGCTTGGGAGGAGCAGGCGAGTCCCTATGAAGCCCTAGTCCTACATGCAAAGACTTTTTGAAAAGGGCTGCCAAAGCCTAAAGGGACACAATTTTCAAGCGCTTTGGCGACAAGAAAGGAGGAAGCAGGTAAAGAAACAGTCTGGAGAGGAGACAGATCTTCATAATTTACCTGATGTGGCAGGATGTGGGTGAAGGGGGAAGCCATTATGGGTACTCCAGGGGAGGGGGAATGAGGTATCTGTGGGTTGGGGGAGGCCTTGGGTGGTCTGAAGTGGGTGACCTGTTTCCTCCCTAGCCCCTCTTTGAACTTCCCCACCGCAAGATACATCATGTGCACTTAATGAGCCTCACATTCGATTAGCAAATGCGTGGGCAAAAGGAGGGAGTGATCACCTTCAAACTACGAGATTCACTCCCACGAATCCTCGAGTTACGAAGAATGGAATGTGCAGGCTCTATTACATTCGTAACTTGAGGACTAGGTAAAGGTAAAGGTTCCCCTCGCACATATGTGCTAGTCGTTGCCGACTCTAGGGGGCGGTGCTTATCTCCGTTTCAAAGTCAAAGAGCCAGCGCTGTCCAAAGACGTGGTCATGTGGCCGGCATGACTCAATGCCAAAGGCGCACGGAACGCTGTTACTTTCCCACCAAGGTGGTCCCTATTTTTTCTACTTGCATTTTTACGTGCTTTCGAAACTGCTAGGTTGGCAGAAGCTGGGACAAGTAACAGGAGCTCACCCCGTTACACGGCAGCACTAGGGATTCGAACCGCTGAGCTGCCGACCTTTGATCGACAAGCTCAACATCCTAGCCCCTGAGCCACCACGTCCCCAACTTGAGGACTACTTGTATGCAAAAATAAGGTAAGAGAACACCTGTCAGCTGTAAATCAATTCAAATTACTGGGTCTGGACGGACTACATTCCAGAGTTCTGAAGGAACTAGCAAACGTGATTTCAGAAGTATTGAAACATATTTTTCAAAGTCTTTGGAGCATGGGGGAATTAGAGGTAGTCCTCAACTTTCAACAGGTCACCAAATTTACAACCACACTGAAAAAAGTGACTTATGGCCATTTATCACACTTATGACCATTGTAGCATCCACATGGTCATGACATTTACATTCGGATGCTTGACAACTGATTTACATTTATGGCTGTTGCAGTGTTCAACAGTCATGTGATCCTCTTTTCCTCTTTGGTGACCTACTGACAAGCAAAGTCAATTGGGAAATCAGATTCACTTAATGACTGTGCTATAACCTTGTTACTAATTTAACAGTAGCAAGGATTCACTAAATAAAAGGCAAGAAAATTAGTAAAATGGGGCAAAACACACTTAACAAATTCCTCACTTAATAACAAATTTTGGACTCAATTGTGGTTGTATTTTCAGGACTATCTGTAACTGAGGACTGGAAAAGAGCTGATAGGGTTCAAAAATGTAAAAGACATGCAGGAACATACAGACAAATCAGCCTGACATTAATACCTGGTAATATCTTGGAAAACATATCCAGGCACAAATCTGTGAACACACAGAAGCAAATAAGTTATAACCAGTAACCAACATGGGTTGATCAGAAACAGATCATGCCAAACAAACCTTATAATTCTTTGAGAAAGTGACTAAATTAGTGAACCAGAGAAATGCTATAGACATCGTATACTTAGATTTCAGTAAAGCATTTGATAAAGTAGATCACAACCTACTTCTTGCCAAGCTAGAAAAATGTGGGACAGACAGCACCACCACAAAATGAGTTTCTAACTGGATGACAAATTGTACTCAACGTGTAATCCTCAATGGAGTTATAACCACATAGAGGGAAGTAAGCAGGCCTAGGAAGCAGTAAGGGAATCCCTTCCAAAAACCCTTGCCAAGGAAACTGCAAGGCCAGGCATCAAGACTGCCCCAAAGGCGCCAAATACGAAGCTAAGTAGCATCAGGTTTCACTTTTTCACTTGGCTCAGTTGCGAAGGTCAGTTGCTAGGAGACGAAAACATCTTCCAAAAGCCTTAGTGGAGACTGGACAGGCGTGTTTTTCCACCTCCTGTCGCTAGATGGCGGTCAGGCAACATCTGCGCCTTGAAAGCCATCAATACAGCGGTGCCGTCCCTGATCGCACTTAAAAAAGGAGCTTTTAAACCATTGAGTATGCACTGCTAGAAAGGATGGGATGAAAGGAGAAGCGCAGAGGAACTTCCTCTTCCGGATGACTGATGGGAGAAAGGTGGTGTGTAGAGCGGCTTTTCTGCTCTTCCCAGGGTCGAAGCAGCAGCTGGCAGGTGAGTAGAGAGTCCGGGAGCAAGTCGAGCTGTTCGGTTCCCTCCACGGCCTGGAAGCAGAGAAGCAACTGGGCTGAAGCAGGTCAGCTGCTGCTGCTGCTGCAGGTTCCTTCCCTCCCCAAATGGAAGCCCACTGGGGCTGCAGGCTGTGAAACTGGTGGCTGCAATTTTCTGCTGCTGGGAAGATTGAAAAAGTCTCTTTTAAATTAAAGTTGATTCTTCGGGAATGGCTTCCCTCCAGAGGTTGTGGTTGATCCGTCAGTGGAGGGTTTTAAGGGGAGATTGGACAGCCATTTGTTCAGAATCGAATAGGGTCTCCTGCCAGAACAGGGGATGGACTAGAAGACCTCCAAGGTCCCCCCAACTCAATTATTCTGTTCTGGACCTGATATTTTCTGGGCAACAGGATCGGACCTCTGTGCCTCTGGTCTTTTTTGGGTTGTTGTTGTTTTGTTTTACGTCTATTTCTAGCTACCAAACACGATGTTTCCTATTAGTGCCCCCCCATTTACCAGGTTCCACTCTGCTTAACCCAGCACTTTTTAAAAACTAGCTACTGAATGTTTTGACTGTTCAGTTGTATTTATTTATTTATAAAATGTATTGGCCACCAACGTTACCATGACATAATTGTGGGTGGCTTAGAGACAGAAAATAATACTTAACATTAAAATCTAAATAAATTGTAGGAAGAAAAATCCGGTCCTGTTACAAGCCAGGAGAAAAGAGCTGGAAATAAAATGCTTAGTGACACAGAAGCCAGTCCCAATTGCAGTCAGTAAGTGAGGACTACTTCAATTGGGATGTCACCAAAGGGGTAGTGGAAAGTATTTTCTGCCCTTACTTGGAGTTCATGGCTTTCTTGGGCATAACTGGTGCTTCAAATCTTGCAGAGGCTTTAGGCATCATTTGGTCAGTTAAAGCCCCCACATCTGTAAAGTTTTTTTATATGTATATATAATTTTTATTAAGCAGTTTTTTTCAGGTTTTATAACACAGTTATCATTTTTGCAACATTTCCACATTGGTATACCTCCGTTGTGCCATCTTTTACTTTATATCCATACATATGTATATATATTTCTTTTATACATATTAGTCTACTAATATATTAATTAATATATATATAGATACTAATTTGTATACAGTACATCTTTATATATGAATAGTATAGTATAGTGTAGGATAGTATAGTATAGTATAGAATAGAATAGAATAGAATAGAATAGAATAGAATAGAATAGAATAGAATAGAATAGAATAGAATTTTTTATTGGTCAAGTGTGATTGGACACATGAGGAATTTGTCTTGGTGCATATGCTCTCAGTGTACATAAAAGAAAAGATACCTTCATCAAGGTACAACACTTACAACACTTAATGATACTCATAAGTTACAAATAAGCAATCAGGAAACAATATAAGTATAAATCGTAAGGATACAAGCAACAAAGTTACAGTCATAAGTGGAAGGATATTGGTGATGGGTATGATGAGAAGATTAATAGTAGTGCAGATTTAGTAACTAGTTTGACAATGTTGAGATAATTATTTATTTAGCAGAGTGATGTGTCTAGTTTTTGTGTAGTTGTTCTGGTGTGCAGTGCTTTATAGCATTGTTTTGAGGGTTTTCTGGGCAGCCTGAGATGTTCCCGACCTTCTTGGGACAGTGCCAGCTCTACATGGCTATGCGGCCAAAGGATTTCCCAGACGACCAGGCTAAGGTGTCCTTCGTGATTAACCTTCTTTCCGGCTCAGCTGCCCAATGGGCCACACCCCTCTTGCTCCAGGACAGCCCCCTGCTGGCGGACCACCAGCGTTTTTGGCAGCACCTGCGCATCATGTACCCCGTTTGGACTCTGACGGCAACCAGGCGCCTTAAGGAATTCCGTCAAGGGAAGCACCCCCTGCAGGAGTACATCGCCGAATTTCATCTTTTGTACCAGGACTCTGACTGGAATGACACAGCGCTGGTGGACGCGTTCCAGGAGGGACTCTCAGAGGAGCTGCAAGACGAGCTAACCCGGGTGGAGGTGCCGTGGACCCTCGACAACTTGGTGCCCCTTTGTCTCCGCCTCGACGCCCATCTGCAACGGCGACTGTCCCGTCGCGCCCCCCCGGGACCTGCCATCGACGTCTGCATCCCCGCTTCCTGCGCCACCAGCACCCCACGTCGCCCCACGTTTTGTAGCCGCTGCAGAGGATCCCATGGAGTTGGGAGCGGCCAGACCTCGCCTGACGGCCCAGGAGCAGAACCGGAGGTGCCAAGGGGGATTGTGTCTGTACTGCGGGGAGCCCGGCCACTTTGCCGCTTCTTGCCCCAGAAAGCGAAGTGGGGCACGAACGCCGGTCCCAGAATCACAGCATGACCAATCGGGAAACGGAGCAGGCCCGACGTCGGGGAAACCCTAGGTCAGGCATGTACTAATCCCCCACAGGACGTTGCTAAAGTAGACTCTGGGCCCCCTCGGCATCTGATTCTGGACACACGGGTATGGTTGGGGAACCGGTCAGAGGGGCTCCAGGCGCATGCGCTGGTGGACTCAGGGGCCACAACAAACTTTATGGACCAGGCGTTTGTGACCCAGTTTGCAGTCCCCGTGTTTCCGGTGGACCCTCCAATGCGCGTAGAGACAATTGATGGATGAGAACTGGTGTCCGGCCCCATTAAATTTGCCACCCAGCCTTTGCGCCTGGCTATTGGGGACCATGAGGAGGCGATCCAGTTTTATGTCACGGCGGACCTACATTTTCCTGTTGTGACTCATCCTCCCTCCTCTCCTCAGCCGGTCCCCTCCCGTCTCCAACCGGGCCTTTTATCAGACTCCGAGTCTGATAATGAAGATGAACGGCCTGTCATGCCTCCAGCCCCTGGCCCTGGCCCCATGCCCGGAGAGGATTCCAGGAGTGTGAGGACAAGCCTGATAAACCTCACTCATACAACATGTGTTCCTTTGGCTCAGCTGTCAGAGCAGGATGTCAGCCAGGTGCTGGAATTACTCGGCCCTACTCCCTCTGACCCCTCCCTTTCTCAGAAGCTGCCAGCAGATCCAGCTGAAGACAATTCAGAGTGGGAGGACCCTCGCTTCCGGAGATCTGAGAGGCGACGCCTGCAGAAGGAAGGGAGGAACAGGCCTGGATAAATGCTGAGTCATGGACCCACACCCCACAGCCTATATAAAGGACCTGCTTTTGGCATTCCAACCTTGAGTCAAGCAAAGTCTTATTGAGTTTGCTGATACCGGACCCTATCACTGAAGTCACAACTTGGACTCCTGCCTGCCCTGAGAAACCTCGGAGGAACTTGGAAAGCTGCAGAGGTTTCGTTGCCAAATTGGTTACGGACTTCCTTGACTCGTTCGTCGGAGTGGGGGGTGGGACATGACATTTCCCTTGGTCCTTGGGTTGGCCTGGCTTCGGATCCACGATCCTCAGGTGGCCTGGTCGCGGAATGCTATCTCTTTCCCGAGTCTGCAGTGCATCGACCACATCCGCCACACCTGTGCCGGCCAGAACATCCCCACCCCTGCCATCTCCTTGCCTCCTGAGCTGACGGACTTTGCCAACATGTTCAGCGAGAAGGAGGTGGACCGATTACCCCCGCATCGGCCCTACGATTGCCCCGTGGACCTTCTGCCCAACGCACCGCTGCCTGTGGGACGCCTGTATTCCATGTCAGAGGCCGAATTGGCTGCCCTCAGGGACTTCCTGGACAAAAATCTGGCCCGAGGGTTCATCCGGCCTTTGAAGTCCCCTCTCTCGGCCCCAGTCCTCTTCATGAAGAAGACGACAGGGGACTTGCCTCTGCTGCGATTACCGCCAGCTAAACGCCATTACGGTGCAGAATCGCTACCCCCTGCCGCTCATCCCGGAGCTGCTGGAGAGGTTGCGGGAGGCCACGATCTTCACCAAGCTTGGGGGGCCTACAACCTGGTGCGGATGCGAGAGGAAGACGAATGGAAGACAGCATTCGGCACCCGATACGGACCCTACGAATACACCATCATGCCATTTGGGTTGACCAACGCCCCCGCCGTCTTTCAGCATTTCATGAATGATGTGTTCCAAGACAGGTTGGATCAGTTCGTGGTGACCTACCTGAACGGCATCCTGATTTACTCCCGGTCCAGGGAAAGCCACCTTCAACACGTCGGTCTGGTTCTGCAATGCTTGCGGGAGCAACAACTCAATGCGAAGCTGGAGAAATGCGTCTTCTTCCAGACTTCCATAAAATTCTTCAGGCATATCATCTTGCCCAAGGGCATAGCCATGGACCCACGCAAAGTAGAGGCTTTGTGTAGCTGAGAAGCCCCTCATCGGGTGAAGGATGTTCAGCGCCTGCTGGGTTTTGCCGACTACTACCAGACCTTCATCCCGGGCTTCGCCACACTGACGGCTCCACTTACCCAGCTTCTCAGGAAGAAGGTCGTGTTCCGGTGGGGTCCCCCGCAGCAAGAAGCATTCACAGCCCTCAAGAAAGCCTTCGTCATGGAATCCGTCTTGAGGCATCCCAACCTGCTCCGGCCTTTCGTGGTGGAGACAGACGCGTCCAATGTGGCTCTTGGAGCAGTGCTGCTACAGGCTCCGGCAAATGGCGGCACACTTTTTCCCTGCGCTTACTACTCCCGGAAACTCAATCCTTCCGAGTGCAACTACACCATCTGGGAAAAAGAGTTGCTGGCTATCAAGGCTGCATTTGAGGCTTGGTGACACCATCTGGAGGGGGCCCGACATCAGGTGGAGGTCCGAACGGATCATCGGAATCTCGAGCACCTCACCACAGCTCGGAAGTTGAACCAGCGGCAGATCCAGTGGTCGTTGTTTTTTGCCCGGTTCAACTTCCTCGTGAACTACATTCCCAGCGGTCACAACTGGAGGGCGGACACCCTGTCCCACAAGCTGGAGTACCTCTGCGCCAAGGACCCCCTTCCTCCATGGACGGTGCTGCTACAGGCTCCGCAATGGCGGCACACTTTTTCCCTGCGCTTACTACTCCCGGAAACTCAATCCTTCCGAGTGCAACTACACCATCTGGGAAAAAGAGTTGCTGGCTATCAAGGCTGCATTTGAGGCTTGGTGACACCATCTGGAGGGGGCCCGACATCAGGTGGAGGTCCGAACGGATCATCGGAATCTCGAGCACCTCACCACAGCTCGGAAGTTGAACCAGCGGCAGATCCGTGGTCGCCCGGTTCAACTTCCTCGTGAACTACATTCCCAGCGGTCACAACTGGAGGGCGGACACCCTGTCCCACAAGCTGGAGTACCTCTGCGCCAAGGACCCCCTTCCTCCATGGACGGTGCTGCTAGCGGAAGCCTTGGCCGCAGCATGGGAACCGGTGGACTTGTGGGCCCAGGTGTGAGAGGTGCAGCGCCAGGACACCTGGTCGCAGCAAAGGAGAGCGGAGGTGGGCCCCGCGTCTCCTTGGACCTTGGAGGAAGACTTACTCAAGTTTCGGGGGCAATTATAAGTGCCCACAGGACCACTCCGAGCCCTCGTCATGACCCAGTGCCACGACAACCCTGCAGCAGGACATTTTAGGTTCTTCAAGACCCTCCACCTGGTGACACGGACCTTTTGGTGGCCCCAAGTGCAGCATGATGTACATGCGTACGTGACATCCTGCGTACTGTGCCGGCAAGCCAAGGCCGCCACGGGGGCCCCTCCCGGGCTCTTCCAGCCCTTGCCAACACCTGACAGACCCTGGGGGGCGATCTCCATGGACTTCCTGACGGACCTGCCACCGTCCTCTGGGTTCACCACGGTGCTGGTGGTGGTGGACATGCTCACCAAGATGGCATACTTCATCCCGTGCCTCCACGGTCTGCCGGACAGGGTGGTTTCAGACCGCGGAGTTCAGTTCACAGCTCGCTTCTGGAAGAGCCTGATGGCCGCGTTGGAGGTACAGGTGTGTCTGTCGTCATCGCACCATCCGGAGTTGGTGCGATGGGGGTACAGAGAAGGTCATCTGTATCCTGGAACAGTATCTCCGTTGCTTCGTCAACCAGCAGCAGGACAACGGGGCCAATTACCTGTCCCTGGCGGAGTTTGCTTTTAACAACTCCCAGCACACTTCTACCCAGATGACCCCGTTCTTTGCCAACTTGGGGTACCATCCGCGGCTCTTCCCTCTGGCACCACCGGACTCTCCTGTTCCCGAAACGCAGACCTTCCTGACGGAATTGCATGCGGTCCAACAGTTGGTACGTCGGCAGGTAGATCGGGCGAAGGAGGACTACAAACAGTCCGCCAACCGCTCCCAATGGGCGACGCCCCTGCTGGCGGTCGGAGACTGGGTGTGGCTCTCCACCAAACACCTCCCATCCGACCGCCCGGTAAAGAAGTTGGACCACCGATTCATCGGCCCGTTCCCTGTCGAGGCGGTCATCAACCCGGTAGCCTACCGACTGACCCTGCCACGATCCATGCGGATCCACCCCGTCTTTCACCGGTCCCTTCTGGTCCCTGAGGTCACACCGAGTCCCCTTCGGTGCCCAATGGCGCCCATCACCATCGCCGAGGACGGGTCGGAGGAATACGAAGTCCACAGCGTACGAGACTCCCGCTGGCTGAAGGGTCATTTCCAATATTTGATCACGTGAAAGGGATATGGGACTGATTTCTCCTGGGTAGATGCCTCCAACATTCATGCCCCTGACCTGGTGCAGGCCTTCCATGAGCAGAACCCAGCCCGACCGCATCCTGACCGTTAGCCCCGGGGGAAGGGCCCTGCAGTGAGGGATAGTGTTGTGACCCAGGTTCCTGGACTCGGACTCCTGGAGGACGATGATTCAGAAAGTGAGGAGGAAATGGTAAGGCCTGCTTCTCCTGGGCCCTCTCCCTCCCTGGCACCCACCCAGGAGGAGGAGGAGGGGCTGGCAAGGCCTGATTCCCCCGGGCCTTCTTCTGATTTGGCAACACCCCAAAAACAATCTTGGCTTGATGCGAGACTATGCAGACGTGACCGGCGCGCGCAGCAGAGGAGGCATTGGTCAAAGAATGATGAGTCATGGAGTGACACCCACAGGGGCTATAAAGCAGGAGGCAGAGCTTCCTGGCTTTTTGTCTTGGACAAAGCAGTGAATTTGCGCCGGCAAACTGTTTCAATGGAGGGAAGAATATATTCGTGAGTGACTCTTGCCTTATCTATAATTTCCTCGTTATCTCCAGAGACTTGGCAGGCGCATGGGTAGACATGGCCAGAACATCTCTGTGCCAGAAGGAATCCAGCCAAATGTAAATAAACTTGAAAAGAAGGCCTTTGACTGACTTTTTGTTGGGACTATTGGGAGAGGGAAACAGAACAGTCTCCTGGTTGACCAGGGCTTACATTACAAGCGCTGCAAGGTCCCTTCCAATTCTGTTATTCTTCTCTGTTCTGTTGCAATAATATTTATGATACCCTGATAAGTAAAACCACAGAAATGATAGACGGTGTAGTTTCTTTTTCACTTTACTGTATGTGAAAACAACCCTTTGCAGTGCTAAGAA
Organism: Ahaetulla prasina; assembly: GCF_028640845.1. Lineage (NCBI taxonomy): Eukaryota > Metazoa > Chordata > Lepidosauria > Squamata > Colubridae > Ahaetulla > Ahaetulla prasina. The sequence goes on from NC_080540.1 coordinate 10,039,620, forward strand.
TTTGTGATTGTCCCAGTCAACAAGTGAATTTCATCATTGAATGGATATTCGAACTTTGATCTGGGTAGTCTTCCATGTGTCAAATGAATCATGATTAATGTAGGAGCTTATTGGAGGATTGTGGCATGTTTGCTTTTTCATTGTAATGTAAACATTCTTTTTTTCTCATCTTCTGCAACCATTTTATGCACAATTAAAGATACACCTTTTTTTTAATCTTATAGACAAAGATGATGGCAATGAAGGGCACTCTGGACAATTGAGGATAACAAGCAACATTGAACAGCAAAGCAAGTCAGTCCACAAATCAAAATATTTCCCATTTCTTTCAGAGAGCCACACAATTCTTCACCTCCCTCAGCAAGTGAGAGAGAAACGAGAGAAAATCAGGAAGAGATTTCTAGCTGGGAAAAGTAGTGTGTGAAATTCAAGCATATATTACATGAAAAGTCAAGGGAGATTATTCTTCCATTGGGCAAAAGATGGAAATATCTGGAAGTTACTGGGGAGGAAAAGGTCAATTGGAAAGCCACATAGAGAAGACAGAGTTGCAGACATCATTCTGGGAGGAAGAAAACGGCTTGAATCAAAGCACTGCTAAACAAGGGATAATCCATATTTTGGACCTCCTCAGGAATATGAGTTGTGGAAAAGCTCCATAGACATGCCTGTTGTGGGAAAGAGAGAACTTGTAAATCACAACTGATTATGCCTCAGAGAATCACGACATGAGAAAATCCAGTCTAAATGTGGCAAAATCTCTGATCAGAACAACTCTGACTGTTGTTCTTGGAAGGACCCACACAGGAGAGAAGCCCTACAAGTGCTCCTAATGTGGTAAATGCTTTAGTGAGCATGGCAAAGTGGACTCACACCAAGGAGAAGCTGTTAGAATGTCCTGATTGTGGGAAATGTTTCTGTGATGATTCCAACCTGGTGATACATCACAGATTTCACACGGGCGAGAAACCCTTTAAATGTCCTGACTGCGGGAATAGTTTCAGTCAAAATTTTCACCTCATTTCACACCAGAGGACTCACACAGGAGAGAAACCATTTTTGTGTCCTGATTGTGGTAAAAGTTTCAGTCACAATTCCACCCTGGTGAAACACCAGAGGACTCACACAGGAGAGAAACCGTTTGAATGTCCTGACTGTGGGAAAAGTTTCAGTCAGAATTCCAGCCTGATTCAACATCAGAGCACTCACACAGGAGAGAAACCTTATGAATGTCCTGTTTGTGGGAAAAGTTTCAATAAGAATTCCAGCCTCGTGACACACCAGAGGATTCATACAGGAGAGAAGCCCTTTGAATGTCCTGATTGTGGAAAAAGTTTCAGTACCAATTCCAGCCTCGTGACACACCAGAGAACTCATACAGGAGAGAAACCCTTTGAATGTCCTGATTGTGGGAATAGTTTCAGTCGAAATTCTCACCTAGTTTCACACCAGAGGACTCATACAGGAGAGAAACCCTTTGAATGTCCTGTTTGTCCGAAACGTTTCAGTAAGAATTGCAGCCTGGTGACACACCAGAGGACTCACACAGGAGAGAAACCCTTTGTGTGTCCTGATTGTGGTAAAAGTTACAGTCACAATTCCACCCTGGTGAAACATCAGAGGACTCACACAGGAGAGAAAATCTTTGAATGTGCTGACTGTGGGAAAAGTTTCAGTCAGAATTCCAGCCTGATTCTACACCAGAGCACTCACACAGGAGAAAAACGGTACGAGTGTCCTGTTTGTGGGAAAAGTTTCAGTAAGAATTCCAGCCTCGTGACACACCAGAGGATTCACACAGGAGAGAAACCCTTTGAATGTCCTGATTGCGGAAAAACTTTCAGTACAAATTTCAGCCTTGTGACACACCAGAGGACTCATACAGTAGAGAAACCCTTTAAATGTCCTGACTGTGGGAAAAGTTTCATTCAGAATTCCAGCCTCGTGATACACCAGAGGAGTCACACAGGAGAGAAACCCTTTGTGTGTCCTGATTGTGGTAAAAGTTTCAGTACCAATTTCAGCCTCGTGACACACCAGAGGACTCACACAGGAGAGAAGCCCTTTGTGTGTCCTGATTGTGGTAAAAGTTTCAGTCAGAATTCCACCCTGGTGAAACACCAGAGGACTCACACAGGAGAGAAACCGTTTGAATGTCCCGACTGTGGCAAAAGTTTTAGTCAGAATTCCAGCCTCGTGACACACCAGAGGATTCACACAGGAGAGAAACCCTTTCAATGTCCCGATTGTGGGAAAAGTTTCAGTACCAATTTCAGCCTTGTGACACACCAGAGGACTCACACAGGAGAGAAACCCTTTAAATGTACTGATTGTGGTAAAAGTTTCAGCAAGAATTCCACCCTGGTTCAACACCAGAGGACTCACACAGGAGAGAAACCCTTTAAATGTCCTGACTGTGGGAAAAGTTTCAGTCAGAATTCCACCCTGGTTCAACACAAGAGGATTCACACAGGAGAGAAACCCTTTAAATGTCCTGACTGTGGGAAAAGTTTCCGTCAGAATTCCAACCTCATTGGCCACCAGAGGACTCACACAGGAGAGAAACCGTTCGAATGTTCTGATTGTGGGAAATGTTTCGGTCAGAATTCCAGCCTGGTTCAACAACAGAGGACTCACACAGGAGGGAAACTGTATTAGTCCCCAGACTGTGGGAAAGATCTCAGTACAAGGGTTAACCTTATAAATCATGTCCTTATACAGAATCGAGGAAACCGTTTAGGTGCCCCAAATGCGGACAATGCTTCAGGAAACTTTCTCCCTTTATCGCACACAGGAAAATCTCCTGAGGCCCCAAGTGATTAGTGTAGAGAAGGGTTGAATTTCATTTCTAATATCCCATTGTAAGTCCAGCTGAGATATTGACTATTTTAATTGATTAAATTAAACAGAATTTGCCTGATTTTTTTGTAGGCAAATATGTAATGGTATTAGATGGGGAAAGAAAAAGTTGGAACATATTACTTTGATAATGGCTATCTTGCCTTCAGCATAAGAAGTTACTGGATATTTATTTTTGTAGAAATTGGGCAGTTATGTAAAAATCTTTTTGGGAGTGTTATTTGCATTTGGGGTGGACGATAGAAATGCTATGTGCCAGGAGTCCCAGCCTTTTTCTCCCTGGGTGCCCCCAAGATTTTCAGCCTCAGAATTCTCCAGCCAGCGTCTCTTGGGGATTAGAGCAGTTCCATTGAGGACTACAAATTGAGTGCGGTTGGTCAGCCAGCTACAAATCCATCTGGTGGTGATGCTGTCTAGCCCACATTTTTCTACTTTATCTAGTAGTAGGTTATGGTCTACTTTATCAAATGCCTTACTGAAGTCCAAGTAAATTATATCGACGGTATTTCTCTGGTCAACTAATTTTGTCACTTTGTCAAAGAATGCAATAGGATTAGTCTGGCATGTTCTGTTTTTGACAAACCCATGTTGGCTTTTGGTTATTACTTTGTTTGTTTCTAGGTGTTTGCTGATTCATTGCTTGATTATCTTTTCCAGAATCTTCCCTGGTATTGAGGTCAGGCTGATAGTTTCCTGGATCTATTTTTTTCACTTTTTTGAAGCTGGGAACTACATCAGCTCTTTTCCAGTCCTCTGGCAGTCGCCCTGTGCTCCAGGATTTTTGAAAGATATAGTTCAGTGGTTCTGAGATCTCATCTGCCAGTTCCTTCCAGGACTGGATGCCTTATATCTTACGGTTTAATCCATCCGGCCCTGGTGATAGGCAAGGAAGCATAGATTGAAATAAAAGGCAATATATAGGGTAGATATGTGTTCACTTACCATTTTCTTCCGTATTTTAACTTGTGTTCCTAATCTGTTTTTTGTGGTGCTTTTTTTGATAGGTTGGACTGGTTTTTTTTTTCCTTTTGTGTAAAAAATGCAAAAAATGAGTTAAGTAGTTCTGCTTTCTCCCTGTTGCTTGTCATCTTCTTGCCACTTTCTCCCAACAATGGCCCAATTTTTCTTTGACAGTTTTCTTGTTTTTAACATGTTGGAAGAAGCTTTTTTATTCTTTTTTACTTTTGTCGCAAGCTTTTGTTCATTGCGAGCCTTAGCTTTCCTCAATTTTTTACAGGCTCGGGCTATTTGCTGATATTTTGCCTTAGTTATTTGCCCCTCTTTCCACTTTTTATATTTGTCCTTCTTGTCTTTCAATTTGTCAGAGAGTTATTTTATTTATTTATTTATTTATATTTGTCAAGCATATATAAGATAACAGGTAAAAGTATAAACATAATTTGAATACATGAAAAGAGTAAGAGTAAAAAAGAACATTAGGACAGGGACGGTAGGCACGCTGGTGCAGTTATGCACACCCGTTACAGACTTCTTAGGAATGGGGTGAAGTTTTAAGGTTAAAGTTTTGGGGGCTTGGGAAGAAATCACAGAGTCAGGTAGTGCATTCCAGGCGTTGACAAGCCTGTTACTGAAATCATATTTTCTGCAGTCTAGTTTGGATCAGTTTACTATGAGTTTGTATTTATTGTGTGCTCTTGTTGGTTGAAGGTGAAGTATTCATTGGCTGGTAGGACATTGTAGCAGATGATTTTATGTACTATGCTTAGGTCAGACCGAGGACGGCGAAGTTCTAAGTTGTCTAAGCCCAAAATTTCGAGTCTGGTGGCATAAGGCATTTTTTTGTGAGCAGAGGAGTAGAGAACTCTCCTTTTAAAATATCTCTGGACTCGTTCGATTGTATTAATGTCCGATATACAGTGCAGGCTGCAGACAGATGAGCTTTATTCAAGAATTGATGTTCTTGATTGATGTTGATAGTGGGAGCCTCCAGGAGAAAACCAAAATGATAGCTAAGAACATGATCAACAATAGAAAGATTATTTGACCAAGGAAATAAATATTCAATTAGCAAAAATGGTGTAGTATCTAGGGATTTATTTGACAGCAGGGTACACATCGATCAAGGAGGACAATTAAATTATGAAATCAGATAAAGGCAAACTTGGAAAATGAAAAACCATTCAACTCTCCTTTATGGGTAGAATAGCGACAATTAAACTGAGTGTTCTGCCAAAATTACTTTTCCTATTCCAAAATATACATATAAAATTAGAAAGTACTTTGATAATCTGAATAAAATTGTGTTTAAATTTATATGGCAGGGGGAAAAGTCAAGAATTAAATTGAAAACTACTTCAGGAGGCCAAAGAAAGAGGTGAGTTTGGTTTGCCTGATTGGGAATTATATTACCAAGCAACCGTGATCACCTGGGTCAAAGAATGGATAACCCTAAGAAACAAAAGATTATTAACACTAGAAGGCCATGATATTCAAGCAGGATGGCATGCATTCCTCTGGTAAAAAAGACATAAGGCACATTAATATTTCCAAAGACATTATATACGATAGGCTTCATTGGGGATATGGAACAAAATAAAAAAACAGAACTATAGGGAAATACCAATCTGGCTGTCTATCCTAGAAGCGGTGGTATATCCAAATATAATATAATATAAAATATAATATAACAACAGAATTGGAAGGGACCTTGGAGGCCTTCTAGTCCAATCCCCTGCCCAGGCAGGAAACCCTACACCATCTCAGACAGATGGTTATCCAACATTTTCTTAAAAATTTCCAGTGTTGGAGCATTCACATCTTCTGCAGGCAAGTAGTTCCACTTATTAATTGTTCTAACTGTCAGGAAATTTCTCCTTAGTTCTAAGTTGCTTCTTTCCTTGATCAGTTTCCACCCATTGCTTCTTGTTCTACCCTCAGGTGCTTTGGAGAACAGCCCGACTCCCTCTTCTTTGTGGCAACCCCTGAGATATTGGAACACTGCTATCATGTCTCCCCTAGTCCTTCTTTTCGTTAAAATAGACATACCCAGTTCCTGCAATCGTTCTTCATATGTTTTAGCCCCCAGCCCCCTAATCATCTTTGTTGCTCTTCTCTGCACTCTTTCTAGAGTCTCAGCATCTTTTTTACATTGCGGCGACCAAAACTGAATGCAGTATTCCAAGTGTGGCCTTACCAAGGCATTATAAAGTGGCACTAACACTTCACGTGATCTTGATTCTATCCCTCTGTTTATGCAGCCCAGAACTGTGTTGGGTTTTTTAGCAGCTGCTGCACACTGCTGGCTCATATCTAAATGGTTATCCACTAGGACTCCAAGATCCCTCTCACAGTTACTACTATTGAGCAAGGTACCACATATACGGTACCTGTGCATTTTGTTTTTTGTTTTTTTGCCTAAATGTAGAACCTTACTTTTTTCACTGTTGAATTTCATTTTGAAATTCAACAGTTATAAACTGGGGGAAAATTGTAACATATAAATATATATTAGATGAACAGGGGGGATTAAAATTGAGACTGCAACTAAAAGAACAAGGATTGGAATTAGAATGGTGGTTATACTTACAAGTTCAGTCAAGTTATATGAAAGATTTGAAAATGTGGGGCATCAACAGAAATTTAACAACATTAGATAAACTTTTGGGGACAGAGAAGAAAATGATTAAAGCAATGCATAAATTTTTACTAGAATACAAAATGGAGGAAGAGTGTGTTAAAGAGACAATGGTGGTATGGGCAAAGAACTTTGGATACAATATTGAATTGGAAAAGTGGGAAAAATTATGGGACAAAATCAGGAAATTAACTCTGGCCACATCGTACAAAAAGAACTTGTATAAAATGTTTTATAGGTGGCACCTACCACCAACTAGGCTAGCCAAAATGTAATTTATCACCTAAATGCTGGAAATCTGACCAAATACTGGGTACCTACTAACACATGTAGTGGACATTAGCAAAGCAAAAGAATACTGGCAAAAGATTTGAATGTGGTTGGAAGAAATGACTGGACAGAGATTAGAACTCAAACCAGAATTATTTCTATTAGGAATTACAGTAGAAGATCTAAGTAAAGAGTTAACATATTTATAAAGGGTTAACATATTGACTGTAACCTTGTTGCTTGTATCGTTATGATTTATATTGACTGTTTCCTAATATGATTTGATTGCTTATTTGTTCCCTACGACTATCATTAAGTGTTGTACCTTATGGTTCTTGACAAATGTATCTTTTCTTTTATTTATGTACACTGAGAGCATATGCACCAAGACAAATTCCTTGTGTGTCCTATCACACTTGGCCAATAAAGAATTCTATAATATTACATATCATAATAGCGGCAAAAATAGTTTATGCCCAACGGTGGAAGAGTGAAAACATACCTAAAGAAAGGGAAATAATAAAGAAAATACTTGACTGTGCAGAATATGATAGATTTACGCTAGAACTGAAAAATAAAGGAGAGACAGAATACTCTGAGATTTGGAATAGATTTTATGGTTAATGGTTAGACTTAAGGAATAGAAGTCAGAACGAGTAAGAACAAGGAGGCATAGATTTAAACAAAAGGCAATATATGTAATATAGTATGCAAGTGTAAGCCTGTATAAGAGGTTAAGTATGTGTATATAATTAGTAAGTAATAATGTGTACTGAATACATAAGTGACTTATATTATACTTTATATGGTGGAGATATCCCTAAGACGGTTCCACAATGTACATTTTTTTTAACAATAAAGGTTTTTTTAAAAAAAATTTAAAAACTTTAGGCCGTCTATACAACTATTGGGGTGCAGGAGCATCTCAGAGGTTTGCTAATAAATGTAACTCAGTGGTCTGTATGGATAATCACTGGGGACTTTCCTTGACTGAATGGAGGAAACAAAGTGCATTTTCCCTCCTCCCAGCCCAGCACTACATCCACCCTATCCTATGCCCTCCCTATGCTCAGACCGAAGAAAATGGCCTTAGAAGACATGCAAACTCCATTACTAAACAGTTGAGGGCAAAACATCTCTCAAGTAAACAGCATGTGGATCCTATGCAGAAGGGACTCAGACTCAGACAGACATCGCCCTAATTCACAGGAGTATAAGAAGTGGGAAGAAGGTGCAAAGAAGATATTTGCCAATACCTAAAAGGACACAATCCTCAAGCGCTTTGGCGAGAAGCAAAGAGGCCCAAGAGGCCACGCGCAGCCTCTCAGGGCTGCTTTCTCGGTGACGGAGGCCTTGTCAAGCCTTTTGGTGACAAGAAAGGAGGAAGCAGGCAAAGAAACAGTCTGGAGAGAAGACTTCATAAGGGAAATTACCCGACGTGGCAGGATGAGGGGGAAAGCAATTGTGGCAACTCCAGGGGAAGGGAAATGAGGTATCTGTGGGTTGGGGGAGGCCTTGGGTGGTCTGAAGTGGGTGACCTGTTTCCTCCCTAGGCCCCCTTTGAACTTCCCCACCACAAGGTATATCATGTGCACTTAATGAACCTCACATTCGATTAGCAAATGCATGGGCAAAAGGAGGGAGTGATCACCTTCAAATGATGAGATTCACTCCCACGAATCTTCGAGTCACGAAGAATGGAATGGGCAGATTCCATTACATTCTTAACTCAAGGACTATCTGTATGTAAAAATAAGGAAAGAGAACACCTGTCAGCTCTAGAACAATTCAAATCACTGGATCTGGACGACTACATTCCAGAGTTCTGAAGGAACTAGCAAAATATGATTTCAGAAGTATTGAAACATATTTTTCAAAGTCCTTAGAGCATGGGGAAACTAGAGGTAGTCCTCAACTTTCAACAGTTCATTTAGTGACCAAATTTACAACAACAAAAAAGTGACTTATGGTCATTTATCACACTTATGACCATTGTACTGTATTTTCCCGAAAATACGACATATCCCAAAAATAAGGCCAAGCCTGATTTTGGGGGTGGGCTTCCTGCACAGGAGGCAGTCCTTCCCTTCCCCGGTCACCTCATGGAGGTTCAACTCCTTAATGCTGCCCACTGATCAGCTGAGCAACCCAGATCTCCAGAGCACCTCTCCAGCTGCCGGCCTTCTCCCCCTTTTCCTGCCAATCGTTCTTTATTTGGGATTGCAGCACAGACGCGCAATCCTAGGAGGGACATCTGTTCTATGATTGCAAAGAAAGAACGGTGTGTGTGTGTGTGTGTGAGAGAGAGAGCGAGAGAGAGAGCTGATCCAACCTCAGAGAGTTATCCAGGGCTGGCAGCAATGTTCTCTCCATCCCCGCTTCTCTCTCTCTCTCTCTCTCACACACACACACACACACACACACACACACATTCCACACACCCTGACCCTCCCAAGACAGCCACATCCCTGCGAACTCCTCCACTCCCCCGCCTCCCGCGACACTGTTTGTACACCAAGTGCCTGCTCCAGTGCCATGATGACAGTCGGCCTGCTCTCGCCTAGGTGCCGCATCCGCATAGCCCATGCTACTGAGCGCCCATCACAGCAGTCCCAGCACCAGCATCACTGCCCCGGGGCTTCCTTGGCAGCACAGGTGGCGGTGGCAGAGAAGCCTCCAGGTGTGGCGGGCAGAAGTCAGCACGTGTGCTTCTGGTGGGGGTGGGGTTAGGGTTAGGGTCTCGACGGGGATGACTGAGGCGCTGCGGGTGTTGCTGCTGCTGCTGCCACCAGTAGATGCTCTGGCCGGCCCACTGAGGGCCAAGCTCAGCTGCAGGCAGGGAGCACTGGCCATGGCTGGGCCAGCTGAGCTGCATCTGTTGGGCCTGCCCTCAGTACAGTTACCCAGTATCTCACTGCTGGGTGCCTGGGAAGAGTAAGCAGGGCCTGCAGGAGGAAGGGAAGACGGGCAAAGGTCCTGTGAGGCGCCCCTTCCCAGGAAGTGGAGAGGAGCAGGGGGGAAGGGGAAGCCTCCAGCGACTATCACCATAGAGCGGGAAGCACACTCCCAGAGCACCCACTGCCCTGGCTGGGATTTGGAAGCAGCAGAGACAGAGTTTGGGGGAGAGAAAGAAAGACTTCTGCTTCTGCTGCTGGCTGCACTGAAAATGGACAAGAGGCCAGTTGGGCCAGCTGCTTTTGCTGCTGAGTCTGCTGGCCAGTTGGCCTAGACCATGGGGCCCCTCCAGCCAGGCATCCTTCTCCACTTTGCGGGAAGCCGGGGCAAAGAGGCGGCTACAGGCAAAGAGACCCACAACCCTGCATGGAGAGTCCGCCCACATTGACATGGTGAGGCCTGGGAGGCGCGCAAGCAAGGCAGAACAGGTGATTGCACAGCTTGGCGCCTTCAGGCCGCTCACATGCCACACACACCCCGCAGGAAGGGTGGGGCTTGATGGCGGCATGCAGAGAGAACCTCTATCTGCCAGACTCCCAGCTATGAGTGCGCAGGCCACCCAGGGCCTCCTGCACCCTGAAAATATTAAGACCCTGCCCCAAAAGTAAGGCCAAGCTCTTATTTCAGGGTTCAAAAAATATAAGACAGGGTCTTATTTTCGGAGAAACACAGTAGCATCCCCATGGTCATGTCATTTACATTTGGATGCTCGGCAACTGATTCACATTTGTGACTGTTGCAGTGTTCCAGAGTCATGTGATCCTCTTTTGTGACCTACTAACAAGCAAAGTCAATTGGGAAATCAGATTCACTTAATGACTGTGCTATAACCGTGTTACTAATTTAACAGTAGCAAGGATTCACTTAAGAAATGAGGCAAGAAAATTAGTAAAATGGGGCAAAACACACTTAACAAATTCCTCACTTAACAACAAATTTTGGACTCAATTGTGGTTGTGAATTCAGGACTATCTGTAACTAAGGACTGGAAAAGAGCTGATGTGGTTCCCATCCTCAAAACAGGTAAAACAAACACATCCAGAAAACTACAGACAGATCAGCCTGACATCTTGGAAAACATATCCAGTCAACAAATCCGTGAACACATAGAAGCAAGCAAGTTATAACCAGTAACCAACATGGGTTGATCATGCCAGACAAACTTTATTTCATTCTTTGACAAAGTGACTAAATTAGTGAACCAGAGAAATGCTATAGACATCGTATACTTAGATTTCAGTAAAACATTTGATAAAGTAGATCACAACCTACTTCTTGCCAAGCTAGAAAAATGTGGGACAGACAGCACCAGCACAAAATGAGTTTCTAACTGGCTGACAAATTGTACTCAACGTGTAATCCTCAATGGAGTTATAACCACATAGAGGGAAGTAAGCAGGCCTAGGAAGCAGTAAGGGAACTGTTATGTCTAACAAAGTCCTCGGGGTTACGACCCGCCTGAGCCTTGACAACAGCCAGGCGGTCTCTGATTGGTTAAGACGCGCTGGAGGGAAGAAGCGGGAGTTTGGAAGTCCTGTCATTGGATAAAGTTCCTGAGGCAGCTAGTATATAAGGGCTGTCACCCGGAGAGTTAGTTTTTGAGCTTAACATGTTATTCCGTTGTGATTAATTGCGAGTTAAATAAAGGTTGTGTTCCTTACAACCTCTGTGTGAGACTCTTTCTGGACCCACTAGTCACGGACTTAATACTGGCGACGAAGGTGTGGGGAGTCCGCACAGCGCAGCAACCTAATTATTGTTTTTTCGGTTCTGCGGTTTCACTCGCGATCACCTCAAGATGGAGAAGGCCCAAGCATTCCTGCCGTTTGAGCCAGCAGCTGAGACATGGGATTCGTTCCTGGGGCGCTTTGAGTGCTTCTTGCACTCCCAGGACTATGTGGATTTGCCTGCCTCTCGTAAGCGCGGCTACTTCCTGAGCCTCTGTGGCCGTGAGGTTTTTGCAACGGCCAGGGTCCTGGCTGCCCCATCGCTAGTTTTTGAAATGCCGTGGGATGATTTATTGGCCAAGCTGAGGAGCCATTACTCCCCAACGCCTTCTCGTATCGCCCGGAGGCTTGCGTTTCGACGGCGTGTCCAGCGACCGGGGGAATCGATCAACGATTATATGGCGTCCCTGCGTTCTGCTGCCCTATATTGTGAGTTCCCGAGCTGGACGATGTCCTTCTAGATCAGCTGGTGGCTGGGACCACTGACCTGCGGCTGCAGCGTCGACTGCTAGCCCGCTCAGACATCACCTTGGCCACAGCGTTGGTTGAGGCGCAGGCGGCCGAGTTGGCGGAGAAGTCCGCGGCGGAGATTCAGAGATTCCGTCCACCTGAGACTCAAGCCGCACCTGGCCTGGCGGTTCACCACGGGGAGGCGCAACCATCGGAGACACCATATGGCTCTTCGGATGAAGGCGATGATGCGCCGTCTCAAGTCCTTTCCTCGGCGCGGGTTGCGGCCGCCAAGTCTTCTCCGCTGAGTTGTGCTGGCTGTGGGGAAGCCACGGAAGGGCCGATTGCCGGTTTAAAATGCCGTTGCCGCCGTTGTGGAAGCGTCACCTAGCCGGGTCTGCGGGCGGGGTTATGGCTGATTCCCTGAGAGATCCTGCTCCCCGTCGGAAGTCTTCTGGCCTGCCGGCCACCCGCAAGGATGATTGTTTCGCTGTCGGGCATGCCACCGTTGACCCTCTTGGTAATAAGATCTACCTTACGGTGAATCTAGAGGGCAAGCCATGCAGAATGGAACTGGACACTGGCTCATCCAAAACCCTAATGGCCTGGTCCGCCCTCAAGCGACATTTGCCAACTTTCTCCAAGTCTCGTCTGAGGCCATGCCCTGTCACCCTCAAAGACTATCAGGTTATTCCAGTTATGGGTTGTTGCAATGTCCTGTGACTCATGAGGGGTTCCTTTGCCTCTAATCTGGTGAGTAACCTGCCAACCTTACTGGGGTTGACTGGTTCAGGCTTTTTCACTGAATGTCATGGGGTCCATTCCACTGTTCCGACTATTACGAGTATCCTCCGTGACTTCGCTGATGTTTTCAGTGATCAGTTGGGTAAATATGGTGATATCGTTTAATTTGGACCCCAAATCGATTCTAAAACCTAGGAGGTGCCACTTGCATTGAGGCTTAAGGTTCGAGGTGACAAACTCATTTCCCAGGGGTGCTAGAGGCCATAGATCATTCCCCTGGGAAGCCATTAGTGATTTCCTTAAATCAAATGCTTCGGTTATTCACTATAAGGGGCTAAAATAAGGCTCTGCAAGCCAATCCATAGTTCCTGTGGTGCAGCACCTGCTCCACAGAGACGGGCACCTTTCTGAGCTTGACTCTCAAGCATACCAGCAATTGCCGACGAGTCCACCGCCCTGGCCCAGACAATTGTGACACATCGGGGCATTCAAATGCAGCGCCTGCAATGCTAGCGTTGCCCCTTGTTCCAATGCCTGATGGGCGATTGCTCCAGGGATTGGAGTTGCGTCCCGTATTTTTATGTCTCATTTCACGGGTCCGGAGGACTGGCCAGCTGAGGGCCTTGTCTCAGTTCAGGAGGCGGGACTTAAATTAAAGGGAGAAGTGCCATTGGAGTTCTGGGAATTCCTGGGATTCCTCCTGGACTCAGGAATCCACCCTGCCCTTCTAATTGAGGCTATCTTACAAGCCCCACCCTTCAAATAAAGGAGCTTCAGGCATTTTGGGGCTCAATTTTTTATGTATTTTGCCCCTAAGGCGACCTCAGAGCCCCTGCACCGATTGTTAGAGGCCAATGCTGGGGTAAGCGGCCGCTTCTTTCAAGGCTGTTAAAGGCCTTCTGACTTGCGGTTCTAGTTCACGATTCTGTCATTCTGGCCTGATGCCTGCCATTTGGCATAGGAGCCGTGTTAATCACGTGCTACCTAGCGGAGCAGGGCTCCATTGGCATATTATTATTCCCAGAGCTTTCAGCGTGACATATAGCCAGTTGGATAAAGAGGTTGCAGCAGTGGCTGGAATCAAGAGATTCCACCACTATCTATGCCGTTTCTTTTTAATTTGGTGACCGACCACCATCCTTGGCATTTTAGCAGGTGACAGGCCATCACCCCAAATATTGTCCCCAAGAATGTCTCGCTGGACTGAATTCTTGTCGCTTATAATTATAATGATTTATCTAGAAAGCGATCGGGCTAGATGCCCTTACCGTTACACTCTGGTTTGTCAACTTTCTGTTTTATTAGTTGAAGGTGGGGACCCCAATTTATTTCTGGACATTGCACACCACTCTGCAAAGGACCAAACCCTGCCAGGTTTTGGACTGGGTCCAGGGGTTGGCCTGTCAGTGCGGAGGATTTTCTTCCTTTCGAGACAGCATGAGCTGTCTGCGCCAGGGATGTCTTCTGTGGGGAAGTAGGGTGGTGATTCCGTCTACTCTGAAGGGGTCATTCTGAATACCCTACACGAGGCCCACCCTGGCATTGTCCGCATGAAGTCGCTGGCCAGAGTTATGTGTGGTGGCCGGGGTGGACCGATATTGAAATGTGTGTGTCCTGTTGCACAAGTTGTCAACAGTCGAGGCCAGCTCCCGGTGCCCATTAGGAGTGGAGGTACCCGCTCACCTGGTCCCGAATCCATTTGGATTATGCAGGGCCGTGCCAGGTAAGTCATTCTTGGTGGTAGTGGATTCTCCAAGTGGGTGGAGTTGGCAATTATGCCCACTACCACCGCTGAGGCCACCATCCGAATTTTAGATCGGTTATTTGTCACCCACGGGTTGCCAGATCTCGTGGTGACGGACAACGGCCTCAATTCATGTCGGCACCGTTCCAGATGTTTTTAGCCAGGCATGGCATTAGACATGCGCCACGGCCCCGTTCCATCCGGAAGCGAATGGCCGGGCAGAACGAGATCGGCGAAGGAGGCGCTGGCCCGTTTGGGGCCCACTAACTGGCACCACCGAATTTGCCAGTATTTAAGGGCACAACATACCACTCCGTGCCCAGTCACTCATCTTACTCCGCCGAGTTGTTAATGGGTCGCCGTCTCCGGACGACCCTGGATCGATTACACCCACAGTATGATACTGATCAACCTCGGTATAATGCCAGTGTGCCTCGGGGGTTTAGTTCAGGGGACCCTGTTTTTGCCCAGAACTTTGGGTCGTCTCCTAAATGGGTGCCAGGAGCCATTACGGAAATGACTGGGCCCTATTCCTACAGGGTCCGATTGGCAGATGGGAGAGAGTGGCGCGGCATGTGAACCAGCTCCGCGGAGAATGCCGGGCATCGAGGAGCCACTCCATGAGCAGGACTACCCAACCGCCAGGCGATGACCCGAGAGGAACCTCGACAACGCTGGGCCCGTCCAGAGACCAGCCTTCCGGGCCAAGAGGCCGGGAGGACTCAACCCTTAAACCGTGAATCGATCTCGTGGAAACTTACCTGAGATTCCGAGTGTTCCAGCGCTGGCCAGTCCTTCCCTAGGGGTGGAGTCATCCTCTTGACAAGGCCCAACAAAGCCTCGCCCAATCCAAATCCGAGGCGGAGATACCTTGACAGCGAGCCCAGCCTCCGCCTCGCCCACTATTCCGCGTCCGCCCTGTAATAAGGAGATCGGAGCGGAGTCGGCGCCGGCCCGCGTACTTAGCCGATTACGCATGCGCGATCCAGGAGGGGAAGGGTGTTATGTCTAACAAAGTCCTCGGGGTTACGACCCGCCTGAGCCTTGACAACAGCCAGGCGGTCTCTGATTGGTTAAGACGCGCTGGAGGGAAGAAGCGGGAGTTTGGAAGTCCTGTCATTGGATAAAGTTCCTGAGGCAGCTAGTATATAAGGGCTGTCACCCGGAGAGTTAGTTTTTGAGCTTAACATGTTATTCCGTTGTGATTAATTGCGAGTTAAATAAAGGTTGTGTTCCTTACAACCTCTGTGTGAGACTCTTTCTGGACCCACCCCTTGCCAAGGTGTTTTTCTTTTCTTCTTCCTATATATGTTTATATGTGTATATACTATATAATCTTTTTGTATGATGTTGTGACAAATAAATAAATAAAATAAATAAATAAAGGAAACTGCAAGGCCAGGCATCAAGACTGCCCAAAGGCGCCAAATACGAAGTTAAGTAGCTTCACGTTTCACTTTTTCACTTGGCTCAGTTTCAAAGGTCTGTTGCTAGGAGACGAAAACATCTTCCAAAAGCCTTGGACAGGCATGTTTTTCCACCTCTTGTCGCTAGATGGCGGTCAGGCAATATCTGTGCTTAGAAAGTCATCAATACAGCGGTGCCATCCGTGATTACGCTTAACAATGGAGTTAAAACATCGAGTACTTCATTGCTAGAAAGGACGGGAGGGGAGGAGAAGCTCAGAGGAACTTCCTTTTCCGGATGACTCATGGGAGGAAGGTGGAGTGCAGAGCGGCTTTTGTGCTCTTCCCAGGGTCGAAGCAGCAGCTGGCAGGTGAGTTGAGGGCAGCAGGTGCGAGGAGAGTCCGGGAGTAAGTCGGGCTGTTCGGTTCCCTCCACGGCCTGGAAGCAGAGAAGCAACTGGGCTGAAGCAGGTCAGCTGCTGCTGCTGCAGGTTCCTTCCCTGACCAAATGGAAGCCCACTGGGGCTGCAGGCTGTGAAACTGGTGGCTGCAATTTTCTGCTGGTGGGAAGATTGAAAAAGTCTCTTTTAAATTAAAGTTGATTCTTTGGGAATGGCTTCCCTCCAGAGGTTGTGGCTGCTCCGTCACTGGAGGGTTTTAAGGGGAGATTGGACAGCCCCCACATCTGTGAAACTGGTGTCATGCAGATTGACAGGTTTGTCTAGGTACAACAAGAGTTCAAGTGTTTATGATATGGGAGAAGTAAGATACATACATACTTTCTTAGACGTTACATAAGAAATGCACTGCTGATGGCATGGGAGAAGGTTAGACATAAATACTATATGAAAATTCCAACAGGGTTATCAAGAATGTAGGCTTTAATATATCCAAATACTTTTAATGTTAGAAATATTGTTAGTTATAAGGACTTGTTAACAAATGGGGGAAATTGAAGCGGAAACAAGATTTGGAAGAACGGGATTGAGTTAGATTGGTATATGTACATGCAAATACAAGCAAGATGTCAGAAAGATGTTAAACTATGGCTTTTATTTAGGTAAAGACTGAGTTGGATAGGATTTTCACAGGAACGGAGGACAAATTAATCAAAAAAATTATAACTTTTTGTTGGGGATTGACTTAGAAGAGGAACAAGTAAAGGAAACTATGATAGCCAAGGCTAAAAATTTTGGATATTCAATAGACTTAGACAAATGGGAACAGTTATGGGAGAGGAATTATAAATTAACAATGTTCACTGCATATAAAGAAAATCAATATAAAATGTTTTATAGATGGCATATTCCACCTGAGAAACTGGCAAAAATGTTTAAAGATAAATCAGCTAAATGCTGGAAATGTCATCAGCTACCAGGATCTTATTATCATATGTGGTGGACATGCCTGGAAACCAAAAACTATTGGGAGAAAATAAAGGGTTGGTTAGAAGAAATGACCCAACAACACATTGACTCTAAACCTGAGTTGTTCTTATTGGGGATTCTACCAGACAAAATTAGTAAAGAAAATATTTATTTGATTATACATATAATTACAGCTGCAGAATAATGTTTGCGCAAAATTGGAAAGCAGAAAAAATACCCCTGGGAGGAGAAATTATTAGAAAAAAAATTTAGATTGTGCAGAAATGAACATATTAACTTTGATGATTAAAGAACGAGAGGATTCAGAATACTTTAAGATATGGGATAAATTTTATTATTGGTTAGAAGAAAGTTATAGATGAGCAATGGACAATTATGTAAGAAAGGATAATAATGTATCTGTGGAAAAATGGTAATAGTTTAAATTGGAGTGAAGAAAGAAGAAACAACAAAAGATGGAGCCAGGAAGAAAACACCGAGACATCACACGGAAGGAATTACTGATGTTTTAAATGTATGTTTGTCTATAAAATAAAAAAAAACTTTTTTTTAAGTGTTCAAGTGTGTGTGTTGATAAGCCAAGGTATTTATTCAACTGAATAAAGACTGGTCCCTCCTAAGAAGGAAGGAACCCTGAGCATAATGAAAGGCAGATATTTATTTATACATTTCTTTGCTTTCGCTTCATTACATAAGAAGCAACTGGCATATGACAGATAAGGTATAGAAATTATAAAAATTATAAAAATAGTCAAGCATGCCTTCTGTGGTTTTGTTCACGTACCTAACCCACAAGCTACTGGTTTCCTGTGAACATTTCCATAGCCTCAGAAGCCTGTTGAGGCCTGAACTTCAGCCTTGCCATCTCAACATATGAGCAAACATCAAATTGATCTGATTCCTGATTAATATTAGCGTAGAAGGTATGATTGAGATATTTTTCAGGCTGGAAAGACATTGATTTTCTCCATATTGCAGTTGTGTGTATTATTTCTCTCTGAATGTCTGTATCTCCAAATGCATAATCTCTCTCCAGGACTTCCAGATATAAAGTCATGTGATAAAGAAAATAGATTCTTCTTGACTTCTATGAATTTATATATCAGGACATAGTAAAAATCAATTGGTCCTTAGAAGTTCTTATTTTATTTTATTTTTTCACTTGAGTATTTTTATTTCTCAGATTCCAGAACTGATTTATCCCTTTAGCATTTCTTTTTTTTTTTTAATTACTTTTTTTACAACAAACAAACAAAAAGAAAATACATTATTACACCCTTGTGCTATACATAAAAGGAAGATTTGGGTCTTCGGATATATCCTCATGATTGCCAAAATCCACGTTCTCGAGGTACAGGTACTGAAGCGTCCAATGTTCCAAGCGCAAAGTCCACAAATGGTTTCCAAGTCTTCCAGAAAATATCTTCTTTATACACACCACTTCTAATTTTAATATCACATGTCATTTTATCATTTAAAGCTAATTTCCACATTTCAGAATTCCACTCTTCTATTCTAAAAATCACATCTAGTTTCCAATATCTAGCTATTATAATTCTACCTATTATAATCATAATTCTAATCAATTCTTTTTCATATTTTGTTAATTCTATTTCCTTAATTACCAACAATAATATAGTTTCCACTCTCAATGTTATTACTTTCCCCATCATTTCAAATATCATTTTCTCCAATTGTTGCCAAAACTTTATAACCTTATCACAATTATACCACATATGTTCATAAGTCCCCAATTCCATCTCACATCTCCAACATTTTTACTAATTTTTATCCATTTGTGACAATCTTACTGGAGTCAAATACCATTTCCAAACAACTTTATAATTGTGCTCTTTAATCCTTATAGATAAAGTTCTCATAATTCTACTCTTCCAATTCACATTCCAATCTGACTCTGGTATTTCAATATTAAGATCTTTTTCCCAATTTGTCCTCATCACTCTTTGTAATTTTTCATCAGAATTTATAATCTTATAAACCCTACTAACGAGTCCCTTTAGCCCAATTTCATCTTTCATAATCCGAGATACTAAATATTCAAATTCAGTTTCACATCTATTTATCGAATAATTTTCCATTAGTTTTTTTGTCCATTTTTCTATCTGTATTTTTTCAAACCAACTTAACCCTAATTTTTCAATAATTTCTTTATTCCTCCTTTCATTTCCCATAACTTTTATCCAATCTCTAATAATTTCTATATTTTCCTCTTTAATCACTTCATTACGTTTTATATTATTTTTAATCGGCCAAATTCCAATTGTCTCCCCCAAAAAGATTATATCCGGAATTAAAATTTTAACAAATTTATTCCACATTTTACTTAATCCCTTTAACCAATAACTTCTACTTACACATTTTAAATTTGCTTTATCTAAAAAGCACTTTGATCCAAATTACTCTATATCCCTTAACTCTAAGTCTCTCCAATAATTATCTTCACCTTTAAATATTTTTACCACTATCCGGATACCATACGCACAGTAATAATTAAATAATTTGGGGATTCCTAATCCACCTTCCTTTTGATTTTGATACCACATTTTCTTCACTAATCTAGGTCTTTTACCACCGTTACAAAATTTATCCAGTTTTTTCTGATATCCTTCAATATCTTTCTCTGTCAAATTTAGTGGTAGCATCTCGAATAAAAAGTTGAACTTGGGCAGCAACATCATCTTACACATTGCAATTCTACCAAACCAAGACAACTTTAAAATTTTATATTTATCTATCTTCTTCTCAATTTCGTTAATCACCACATCATAATTAAGTTTTTTCAATTCTTTAACCTTAAGTGAAAGCACTATACCCAAATATTTCAATGTATTTTTAATCCTTATCCCAAATTGCTCTTGCATATTCTCAGACTCATTACCATTACTATCCATCAATAATTCTGACTTTGACCAATTTACTTTCAATCCTGTCATTTCCTCAAATTCTATCAAATGCTTATATATCTTTTTCAGATCTTTCTCTACATTTTTCAAAATAATTAAAGTATCATCCGCATACAAATTTATCTTATACCCCTTATATCCTTCTAATTCTTCATCTTTTTCTATCATTTTTGTCAATATTTCCATAGCCAATAAAAATAATGTTGGGGACAGGGGACATCCTTGTCTCGTACCAGCTTCTAATTTTATCTCTTCAGTTAATATTCCATTCACCTTCACTCTTGCACTGCTCTTTTGGTACAATTTTGAAATAACATGTATAAACTTATTACCAAAGCCTAAAGCCTCCACAATTACTTTAATAGTTTCCCATTGTACAGAATCAAAAGCTTTAAAAATATCCAATGATACTATACCAATTTTATCACCATTATATTCAGCTACATCTATAATATTTAATACTCTTCTAACAATATCACTCATGTATCTACCCTTCACAAAACCTACTTGATTATAACTTATATATCTATCTATAAATCTATTTAATCTATTACTTATAATGGCAGTAAATATCTTTGCATCCTGATTAATTAAAGAAATTAGAAGTTCTTAAAAGTTGGTAAGTACAACCGTAGATGAACAAGAACACATGACATATTACATCAGGTCATCATTTATTTTATAAAAAGGAAGCCAAAATGGAGAAGTCACATGTAAAGAAAGTATGACTCATTAATTTGTACAACCACCTTTAGCAGCAACAATAGGAAGTAATCCTTTTTGGTGTGATTTTATCAATCCCTTGCAGTGTTGTGAAGGAATTTTGGCCCACTCTTCTTTACAACATTGTTTCAGTTCATTGAGGTTTTTTTATTCACAACTCTCTTGAGGTCCTGCAAATTGGGTTGAGGTCTGGACTTTGACTGCCATGGCATCCCTTGATTCTTTTCTTTTCCAGCCATTCCGCTGTAGTTTTGCTGATGTGTTTTGCAACCATTGTCCTGTTTATTAATCGTATGTCAGCCAAGTTTTAGCTATTGGACAGATGGCCTCACTTTTGACTAGAATACTTTGGTATATAGAGGAGTTCATGGTCAACTCAAAGAGTGCAAGGTGTCCAGGTCCTGTGGCTCCAAAACAAGCCCAAATCATCATCCCTCCACAACCCTGCATGACGGTTTGTATGATGCTTGTGCTGATATGCTGTGTTTGTTTTTCATCAAACGTGTCACTGTGCATTATGGCCAACCATCTCCTCTTTGGTCTGGTCTGTGCAAAGGACAATGTTCCAGAATTCATGTGATTTGTTCAGATGCAACTTTGCAAACCTCAGCCCTGCTGCTTTGACCGTTTTAGAGACGAGGGTTTCTCCTCACAACCCTTCCAAATAAACCATAGTTGGTCAGTCTTTTTCTAATTGCACTGTCATGAATCTTAACATTTAACATGTTAACTGAAGCCTGTAGAGTCTGAGATATAACTCTGTTTTTTAGCAATTTCTCTTGTCATTGCATCCTCTGGCCTTGGGGTGAATTTTCTTTGACGTCCACTCCTGGGAAGGTCTTGAATGTTTCCCACTTGTGAATAATCTTTTTAACAGATTAACAGAGTTGGAAGGGACCTTATAGGTCATCTAATCCAATCCCCGCTCAAGCAGGAGATCCTACCCCATTTCTGACAAATGTCAGTCGAATCCTTTCTTGAAAGTCTCAAGTGATGAAGCTCCCACAACTTCCAAAGGCAACTTCTGTTCCATTGGTTGATTGTTCTCACTGTCAGAAAGTTCCTCCTCATTTCTAGGTTGAATGCCCAGTTCCTGTAACAGTTCTTCATATGTTTTATATGTTTATGTTTTCTCCAATCCCCTAATCATCCTGGTTGCTCTTCACTTTTTCTTGAGTCTAAACATCTTTTCTATAGTGTGGCGATCAAAACTGGATGCAGTACTCTAGGTGGGGTCTTATTAAGGCTTTATAGAGTGGTATTAGTGCCTCACTTGATCTTGATTGTATTCCTCTGTTAATGCAATTTAGGATTGCACTGGTTTTTTGGGCTGCCGCTGCACACTGCTGGCTCATATTTAGCTGGTTGTCCACTAAGACTCCAAGATCCCTCTCACAGCCATTGCTATTAAGCCTGGTTTTCCCCAGTTTATATGTGTTCTTTTGGTTTTTCTTACCTAAGTGTAGGACTTTACTTTTCTCTACATTGAATTTCATTTTGTTAGATAGAGTCCAGTGTTCAAGTCTGTCGAAATCCATCTGGATCTTGAGCCTATCTTCTAGCGTGTTAGCTATTCCTGCCAGCTTAGTATCATCAGCAAATTTGGTGAGTTCCCCTTCTATTCCCTTATTTAAGTCATTTATGAAGATATTGAAGAGTACTGGGCCTAAGACGGAACCTTATGGCACCCCACTGTTTACTTCTCTCCCTGTAGACTTAGACCCGTTAAGGACTACTCGTTGAGTACGGTTTGTCAGCTAGTTGCGAATCCATCTGGTGGTGAAGCTAGCTATCCCACTTTTTTCTAGCTTACGAAGAAGTAGGTTGTGGTCTACTTTGTCGAATGCCTTGCTGAAGTCTAAATATATTACGTCCACAGTATTTCATTGGTCGTCTAATTTAGTTACTATATTGAAGAATGAAATAAGATTGGTTTGGCATGATCTGTTTTTAACAAACCGGTGCTGACTGCTAGTTATTACTTTACTCATTTCTAGGTGCTGGCAGATCTGTTCGTTTATTATCTTTTCCAGTATCTTCCTGGATATTGATATTAGGCTGATTGGTCTGTAGTTTCCTGGGTCTGTTTTTTCTTTTCCTTTTTTGAAAATGGGAACCACATCAGCTCTTTTCCAGTCCTCTGGTAGTTCCCCGGTGTTCCAGGATTTTTGAAAGATGTGGTGCAATGGTTCTGAGATGACATCTGCTAGCTCCTTAAATGTCTGGGGTGTAATCCACCCTGGTGATTTGTATTCCTCAAGACCAGACAGGTGTGCTCTTACTATTTTTTTGCTTATTTTAACTTTTATTTCCAGTCTGGTTTTTACAGTTATGTTTCTGGTAGGTTGGGTTATAGTTTCTTTTTGCGTGAAGACCGATGCAAAGAATGAGTTAAGCATCTCTGCTTTCTTCCTTGCTGTCTTCTCTCTTTAGTGGACCAACTGTTTCCTTGATTTTTTTCTTGTTATTTATATGTTGGAAGAAACTTTTTTGGTTATCTTTGACTTTTGTTGCAGGTCTTTGTTAATGAGCCTTTGCTTTCCTGACTTTGTCTTTGCAGATTCTGACTATCTGCTGATATCCTGCCTTAGTTATGTGTCCCTATTTCCATTTTTTGTACTTGTCCTTTTTGTCTTTCAATTTGTCAGAGAGATCTTTGTGCAGCCATGCTGGTTTCTTCTTGGATTTCTTGTTTTTCTTTCTCAGTGGTATTGTGCTGGTCTGGGCTTTTATGATTGTATTTTTCAGAGT
The DNA here is from genome assembly GCF_028640845.1 of Ahaetulla prasina. Lineage (NCBI taxonomy): Eukaryota > Metazoa > Chordata > Lepidosauria > Squamata > Colubridae > Ahaetulla > Ahaetulla prasina. The sequence goes on from NC_080540.1 coordinate 10,063,156, forward strand.
TTCCCAAAATTCTTTTTTTTTTATTAAAAAAGTTTTATTTTAACATTCATATCCAATAACATATTTAATGTACCATCATATACAATTAATCGGAGAGTTTCCCAAGATTCTTGAGTTGTTTTTCCCTTTAGGATTTTCATCAAAGGAATCTTTTCCAAGAAAATTTGAGTTGCATTGGTCGGGAATCTTCCTCACTTTAGAATGATGGGTTTTAAATTGTTTGGAAGGCCTTTTAAACCTTCCCAAATTGATGGGCAGCAACAATTGCTTCTCTAAGATCATTGCTGATATCTTTACTCTTTGGCATAATGTTAACACCCACCTCAATGTCGGAGACCAGGAAACTCTTACAACTTAGAAATTTCCTAATGGTGAGAACAATTAATAATAATAATAATAATAATAATAATAATAATAATAATAATAATAATAATAATAATAATAATAATAATTTAATTTGTATACCACCCTTCTCCCAAAGGACGGTGAACAGGCAGTGAACAGGGCGGTGAACAGGCAGATAAAATAAAAACGATACATTTCAATAAAAACAATATTTAAAAAACTTATTCCAATAGCCTAAATTTAAAATACAATACAACATATAAAATAAACCCCATAAAATCCATATTTAAAACCCTATTAAAAAACCCTATAAAGCCAGTCCTGCTCGAAAGAATAGATATGTTTTAACCAACAGAACGACTTACCTTCAGACATTGTGGTGCTCCATCACTGGAAGCTTTTCAGAAGAGACGTAATAGCCATTTCTCCAAAATGGTATAGGGTCTCCTGCTTGAGGAGGGCTTGCATTAGAAGACCTGCAAGGTTCCTTTCAATTCTGTTATTCTCTTCTGTTCTGTTCTGATGATATTTATGATACCCTGATAAGTAAAACCATAGAAATGATAGAGGGTTTAGTTTCTTTTTCACTTTACCGTATGCGAAAATAACCCTTTGCACTGCTAAGATTTTGTGATTGACCCAGTCAACAACTTCATCATTGAATGGATATTTGAACTTTGATCTGGGTAGTCTTCCATGTGTCATGATTAATGTAAGAGCTTCTTTGACTAGTGTGGCATGTTTGCTTTTTCATTTTAATGTAAACATTTTTCATTTTTCTCATCTTCTCAAACACTTTATGCACAATTAAAGATATACTTTTTTTTAATCTTATAGACAAAGAGGATGGCAATGAAGAGCACTCTGGACAACTGAAGATAACAAGCAACATTGAACAGCAAAGCAAGTCAGTCCACAAATCAAAATATTTCCCATTTCCTTCAGAAAGCAACAATTCTTTACCTTTCTCACCAGATGAGAGAGAAAAATCAAGAAGAGATTTCTAGCTGGGAAAAGTAGAGTGTGAAATTCAAACATATATTCCATGAAAAGTCAAGGGAGATTATTTTTCCGTTGGGCAAAAGACGGAAATATCTGGAAGCTTCTGAGGAGAAAAAGGTCAATTGGAAAGCCATGTAGAGAAGACAGAGTTGCAGGCCTCACTTTGGGAGGAAGAAAACGGCTTGAATCAAAGCACCACTAAACAAGGGACCATCCATATTTTGGACGATTTCAGGAATATGAGTTGTGGAAGAGCTCCATAGATGTTCCTGTTGTAGGAAAGATACAACTTGCAAATCACAGGTGATTATGCCTGAGAGGATCCCAACTGGAGAAAAGCCATACAATACTCTAACTGTGGCAAAACCTCTGATCAGAACACCTCCATTGTGGTTCTTGGAAGGACCCACACAGGAGACAAGCCCTACAAGTGCTCCCAATGCAGTAAATGCTTTAGCAAGCATGGCAACGTGGACTCACACCAAGGAGAAACTGTTTGAATGTCCTGTTTGTGGGAAAAGTTTCAGTAAGAATTCCAGCCTGGTGACACACCAGAGAACTCACACAGGAGAGAAACCCTTTAAATGTCCTGATTGTGCAAAAAGTTTCAGTCAGCATTCCAGCCTGGTTCAACACCAGAGAACTCACACAGGAGAGAAACCCTTTGAGTGTCCTGATTGTGGTAAAAGTTTCAGTCACAATTCCAGCCTGGTGAAGCACCAGAGGACTCACACAGGAGAGAAACCATTTGAGTGTCCTGACTGCGAGAAAAGTTTCAGTCAGAATTCCAGCCTGGTTCAACATCAGAGGACTCACACAGGAGAAAAACCCTTTGAATGTCCTGACTGTGGTAAAAGGTTCAGTCAGAATTCCACCCTGATTCAACATCAGAGGACTCACACAGGAGAAAAACCCTTTGAATGTCCTGATTGTGGTAAAAGTTTCAGTCATAATTCCAGCCTATTTCAACACCAGAGCACTCACACAGGAGAGAAACCGTATGAGTGTCCCGTTTGTGGGAAAAGTTTCAGTAAGAATTCCAGCCTCGTGACACACCAGAGGATTCACACAGGAGAGAAACCCTTTAAATGTCCTGATTGTGGTAAAAATTTCAGTACGAATTTCAGCCTCGTGACACACCAGAGGACTCACACAGGAGAGAAACCCTTTAAATGTCCTGATTGTGGGAAAACTTTCAGCAAGAATTCCACCCTGGCTCAACACCAGAGGACTCACACAGGAGAGAAACCCTTTAAATGTCCTGATTGTGGGAAAAGTTTCAGTCAGAATTCCACCCTGGTTCAACACCAGAGGATTCACACAGGAGAGAAACCCTTTAAATGTCCTGATTGTGGAAAAAGTTTCCGTCAGAATTCCAACCTCATCGGCCACCAGAGGATTCATGCAGGAGAGAAACCGTTTGAATGTCCTGATTGTGGGAAATGTTTCAGTCAGAATTCCAGCCTGGTTCAAGACCTGAGGACTCATATAGGAGAGAAAACCTTTGAATGTCCTGTTTGTGGGAAAAGCTTCAGTCAGAATTCCAAACTCATTAGCCACCAGAGGATTCACACAGGAGAGAAACCCTTTGAATGTCCTAATTGTGGGAAATGTTTTAGTAACAATTCTAACCTGGTGAAACACCAGAGGACTCACACAGGAGAGAAACCCTTTAAATGTCCTGACTGTGGGAAAAGTTTCCATCAGAATTCCAACCTCATCGGCCACCAGCGGATTCACGCAGGAGAGAAACCCTTTGAATGTCTTGACTGTGGGAAATGTTTCAGTCAGAATTCCACCCTGGTGAAACACCAGAGGACTCACACAGGAGATAAACCCTTTGAATGTCTTGACTGTGGTAAAAGTTTCAGTCATAATTCCAGCCTAGTTCAACACCAGAGGACTCATACAGGAGTGAAACCCTTTGAGTGTCCTGACTGTGGGAAAAGTTTCAGTCAGAATTCCAGCCTGGTTCAACACCAGAGGATTCACACAGGAGAGAAACCCTTTGAATGTCCTGACTGTGGTAAAAGTTTCAGTAAGAATTCCAATCTGGTGAAACACCAGAGGACTCACACAGGAGAGAAACCCTTTAAATGTCCTGATTGTGGGAAAAGTTTCAGTCAGAATTCCACCCTGGTTCAACACCAGAGGATTCATACAGGTGAGAAACCCTTTAAATGTCCTGACTGTGGGAAAAGTTTCCGTCAGAATTCCAACCTCATCGGCCACCAGAGGATTCACGCAGGAGAGAAACCCTTTGAATGTCCTGATTGTGGAAAATGTTTCAGTAACAATTCCAACCTGGTGAAACACCAGAGAATTCACACAAGAGAGAAATCCTTTGACGGTCTTGACTATGGAAAAAGTTTCAGTCAGAATTCCAGCCTGATTCAACAACAAAGGAGACTTACACAGGAGGGAAACCGTATTAGTGTCCAGACTGTGGGAAAGTTCTCAGTACTAGGGTTAACCTTATAAATCATGTCCTTATACACAAAGGGGAGAAACAATTTTAGTGCCGTGAATGTGGACAGTACTTCAGGAAATATTCCACTCTTATCGCACACAATAAAATCTCCCGAGGCCCCAAATGATTAGTGTAGAGAAGGGTTGAATTTCATTTCTAATGTCCCATTTTAAGTCCAGCTGAGAAATTGACCATTTAAATTGATTAAATTAAATAGAATTTGCCTGATTTTTTGTAGCCAAATCTGTAATGGTATTAGATGGGGCAGAGGAAAGAAAAAGTTGGAACATATTACTTTGATAATGGCTATCTTGCCTTCAGCGTAATCAGTTATATTTATTTTTGTAGAAATTGGGCAAATATGTAAAAATCTTTTTGGGAGTGTTGTTTGCATTTTTGTGATAGTGGATGGTAGAAATGCTATGTGCCAGGAGTCCCAGCCTTTTTCTCCCTGAGTGTCCCTAAGATTTTCAATCTCAGAATTCTCCAGCCAGCGTCTCTTGGGGATTGAAGGTGTGACACTATAGTTAAGAGATTCTAGCTCCTCATATAAGGAGAAAGCAAGAGGAGAAGAGATACAGATTGGGTTCCAGGAATTCAGTGCACCAAGCACCAAGCATGTCTGTTCAGATTGTGTCAAGAATGAGGCACGCAAGTGGAAGAAACCATACAAATACCAATATATTGGGGGCAGTTGGGACAGTGCCAAAAGCAGTGTAAAATTTCAGATGTAAAGGCTGTTCTGCCCTGCAGGTGACCTTCATGGTTCAAGAGCCATAAGAAGCAATTGGATTGAAACATGTCAGTTGCTACATATTCCTTCTCTCTCCAAATTTTATTCCATTGGTGGTACATGCTTTAAAACGGGTTCTCCTTCATAGTGGGGGTGACTTGTGATTTTATGGACATCTTTTCTTGGAAACAATATGGAACTCTTATGCCACTGCTGTCGTCTGTGATTTTTTTTTTACCTACAAACAAACACAGGATTTCCTAGTGGTGCACCATCCATTTATTATCCTGGAAGAACTGGGCTTAAACTCTCTAGGCAACAGTGAAATTTTGGGCTCAATTGTGGTTGTAAGTCAAGAACTACCTGTATTTAAATAAAATATCAGAGTTGGAAGTGATAGCCGCCTGGGAGGAGGCGGCGGCTGGTGCCTTGGACCGCGTTGTGCCTTTGCGGCTTCTGACCCGGCGACGAACTCGACCAGCTCCTTGGTATAACAAGGAGGTGAGAGAGATGAAACACCGGAAAAGAAGCCTAGAGAGCGCCTGGAGGTCCAGCCGCTCCGAACCTGACCGAACACTAGCGAGGTCATATATTCAGACCTATCTAGTGGCGATCAGGGCGGCGAAACATAACTATTTCTCCGCACTCATCGCATCAGCAGATAATCGCCCAGCCACCCTGTTTAGGGTGACCCGCTCCCTGCTCACGCAGGAGGCGCAGGAGGTCCCCTTACAGGGATGTGCTGAGGATTTTGTACAGTATCTGTCTGATAAAATCGCTCAGATTCGGGATGGCTTGGACACTGATTGGATACATCCGGGTGGGATGGCGGGGACGAGTCTTGAGAATGTTATCTGGGCTGAGTTTGATCTTGTGACTCCTGATGACATGGACAGGTTGTTGGGTAGGTTGAATCCCACCACATGTTTATTGGACCCGTGTCCCTCCTGGATGGTACTGGCCACACGGGAGGTCACACGAGGCTGGCTCCTGGGAGTTACCAACGCTTCTTTGTTATAGGGTGTTTTCCCCGCCGCCTTGAAAGAGGCGGTGGTGAGGCCCCACCTTAAGAAGCCCTCCCTGGACCCGGCTGTATTAGCGAACTATCGTCCAGTCTCCAACCTTCGCTTTCTGGCGAAGGTTGTTGAGAGTGTGGTGGCATATCAGCTTCCTCAATACCTGGAGGAAACTGTTTATCTAGACCCGTTCCAGTCCGGTTTCAGACCCGGATACAGCACCGAGACGGCTTTGATCGCATTGGTGGATGATCTCTGGAGGGCCCGGGACAGGGGTTGTTCCTCTGTCCTGGTTCTATTAGATCTCTTGGCGGCTTTTGATACCATCGACCATGGTATCCTGCTGCGGCGGTTGGAGGGATTGGGGGTGGGAGGCACCGTTTATCGGTGGTTCTCCTCCTATCTCTCTGACTGTTCGCAGACGGTGTTGGCAGGAGGGCAGAGATCGACCCCGAGGCGCCTCACTTGTGGGGTGCCTCAGGGGTCTGTTCTCTCGCCTCTCCTGTTCAACATCTATATGAAGCCACTGGGTGAGGTTATCCGTGGTTTCGGGGTGGATTATCATCTGTACGCTGATGATACACAGCTGTACATTTCCACCCAGAACCACCCCAATGAAGCCGTTGAGGTGATCGGCCGGTGTCTGGAGGCTGTGTGGGTCTGGATGGGGAGGAACAGGCTCCGACTCAACCCTTCCAAGACAGAGTGGCTGTGGGTTTTGGCATCCCGGTACAGTCAGCTTACACCATCGCTGACTGTGGTGGGGGGAAGTACTGACCCCCAGGGGAGGAGTGCGCAACTTAGGCGTTCTCCTGGACGATCAGCTGTCCTTAGAGGAACATTTGACAGCCGTCACCAGGGGAGCATTTTATCAGGTTCACCTGATTCGCCAGTTGCGCCCCTTCCTTGACCGGGATGCCTTACGCACGGTCACTCATGCCCTTGTCACTTCCCGCCTGGACTATTGCAATGCTCTCTACATGGGGCTCCTCTTGAAGAGCACCAGGAGGCTCCAGTTAGTCCAGAATGTGGCCACGCGGGTGATAGAGGGAGCACCGCGTTGCTCCCCTATAACACCCATCCTGCGCGGCCTACACTGGCTGCCGGTAGCCTTCCGGTGCAATTCAAGGTTCTGGTCACCATCTTTAAAGCGCTCCATGGCTTAGGACCAGGATGTTTACGAGACCGCCTTCTGCCGCCGATTGCCTCCCTATGACCAGTGCGCTCCCACAGAGTGGACCTCCTCCGGGTGCCATTGACCAAGCAATGTAGGTTAGCGACCCCCAGGGGGAGGGCCTTCTCTGTGGCAGCACCGGCCCTGTGGAATGAGCTTCCTCCAGGGTTACGGCAACTCCCTGACCTCCGGACCTTCAGGCGTGAACTGAAGACTTTATTATTTCAGCGAGCTGGACTAGCCTAAGAATAAAACATTTTTAGTCAAATTTTAATGGGTTTTAACCGGTCTTTACCGTTTTAGTGATTTGGCTATTATTATATTTTGTTTTAATTGGGTTTTAAATTGCTTATTTTTTATTGTTGTATTTTAATATGCCTGTGAACCGCCCTGAGTCCTACGGGAGATGGTGCGGTATAAAAGTATAAAAATAAATAAATAAATAAATAAATAAAAATAAAAGTCTTCTAGTCCAACCCCCCCCCCCGGATCAAGACAGGAGACCCTATTCCACAGCTGTGCTGTGGAGAGTCTGGATACAGATGGGGGAGGGGGGGCCTGAGCGCCATCAGCCTTACTTTCCAGCCTGCAGGGCTTGCAAAGCTTACCGCGGCTGCCTGTGAACGTAAGGCTGACAGCGGGGGGAGGGAGACACGCTCTGCGCCCACTGCACTTGTCAAAGGATGTGGGCTGGTGCGAGAGATGGCGGCATCACAGCCCTCCCCGACTCTTCCCTGAAGCTGCCCTGCTCTAAGCGGGGGAGCGATGGTTGGTGGACTGACACGTGAGGAAGCTAAGCACCCCTGTATTTGGCTGTGCAGCAACAGCATTCTGGCTTCATCATGGTACATTTGCTGTTGCTGCCTCCATGTCCTGCCTGCTGTTCTCGCAGCGCATTGTGTAGCACAGTGAAAGCGCATTT